>NW_006239467.1:180648-186772 GCF_000226075.1 Solanum tuberosum
TCTCTGGTAAAATGGTCATAATGCTTTACTTCAATCATGAAATGATTCAAAATCGGTGGCATTTGAAAGAACACTCATTGACCTACAATTTAATATGTCATGGGTCACCTTATTCATTACGTACTAAAAGATATGGTAGTATACATTAGTTGCCTTCAAGATAGGCACATATTCATAGTATGTAGTTTTTTGACCAAAAGTTTTAGTGGGTGTTTGTGATGATTTAATAAATTATGTGTGTTAGTTCGAATGGGTAATTATATGTATTTATAAGTTCAAATGAGGTATGAACCATGAAATAGAGCTTATCTTTATCCGAAACTATCATCTAAAGCCAAAATTATGAACATTTGAAGTTTCTCTTATTTACAACTACACTAGTCTCTCGTATAATGGTCATAATGCTTTACTTCAAACATTAAATGCTACAAAATCGGTGACATTTGAAGGTAAACTCATTGACCTACAATTCCATTCATGGCTCACCTAATTCATTACGTACTAAAAGCTATGGTAGTATACATTGTTTGCCTTCAAGAGAGGTACACATTGATTGCATTTAGTTTTTTTACCAAAATTTTTGTGGGTGTTTGTGATGATTTCATAAATTTTGTGTGTTGGTTCGAATGGGTAATTATAGGTATTTATAATTTTAATTGAGGTATGGACAGTGAAATAGAGCTTTTCTAGACTTGAAACTGACATCTAAAGCCAAAATTATGAACGTTCAAAGTTTCTCTTATTTACAACTACACTAGTCTCTCGTATAATGGTCATAATGCTTTACTTCAAACATTAAATAATACAAAATCGGTGGCATTTGAAAGAAAAATCATTGACCTACAATTTCATATGTCATTGTTCACTTAATTCATTACGTACTAAAAGATATGGCAGTATACATTGTTTGCCTTCAAGAGAAATCATTGACCTACAATTATGGTTTTTTGTGATTATTGATAAATTATGAGTGTTAGTTCGAATGGGTAATTATAGGTATTTATAAGTTCATATGAGGTATGGACCGTGAAACGGAGTTTTTCTAAACCCGAAACTAACATCTAAATCCAACATTGTGTAAGTTCGAGGTTTCTCTTATTTATAACTACACTAGTCTCTGGTAAAATGGTCATAATGCTTTACTTCAAACATTAAATAATACTAAATCGGTGGCACTTGAAAGAAAGCTCATTGACCTACAATTTCATATACCACGTCTCACGTAATTCATTACGTACTAAAAGATATGGTAGTATACATTGTTTACCTTCAAGAGAGGCACACATCGATTGGATGTAGTTTTTTTATCAAATTTTTTTGTGGGTGTTTGTGATGATTTAATAAATTATGTGTGTTGGTTTGAATGGGTAATTATACGTATTTATGAGTTCAAATGAGGTATGGACCGTGAAATAGAGTATTTCTATACACGAAACTAACATCTAAAGCCAAAATTATGAAAGTTCGAAGTTTCTCTTATTTACAACTACACTAGTCTCTGATAAAATTGTCATAATGCTATACTTCACACACCAAATGATACAAAATTGGTGGCATTTGAAAGAAAATTCATTGACTTACAATTGCATATGTCATGACTGACCTAATTAATTACGTACTAAAAGATATGCTAGTATACATTGTTTGCCTTCAAGAGAGGTACACATTGATTGCATATAGTTTTTTTATCAAAAATTTTTGTGGGTGTTTGTGATGGTTTAATAAATTATTCGTATTAGTTCGAATGGGTAATTATAGGTATTTATAAGTTTAAATGAGGTATGGACCGTGAAATAGAGTGTTTCTATATCCGAAACTAATATTTAGAGCCAAAATTATGAACGTTCGAAGTTTCTCTTATTTACAACAACACTAGTCTATATTAAAATAGTCATAATGCCTTACTTAAAACATTAAATAATACAAAATCGGAGGCATTTGAAAGAAAACTCATTGACCTACAATTCCATATGTCACGGCTCACTTAATTCATTACGTACTAAAAGATATGGCAGTATAAATTGTTTGCCTTCAGAAGAGGCACACATTGATTGTATGTTGTATTTTTGAAGAAAAAAAATTGTGGTTGTTTGTGATTATTTGACAAATTATGTGTGTTAGTTCGAATGGGTAATTATACGTATTTATAATTTCAAATGAGGTATGGGCCGTGAAATAGAGTTTTCTTTTCTATACCCTAAACTAACATCTTAAGCCAAAATTATGTAAGTTCGAGGTTTCTTCTTATTTATAACTGCACTAGTCTCTAGTAAAATGGTCATAATGCTTTACTTGAAACATTAAATAATACTAAATCGGTTGCATGTGTAAGGAAACTCATTGACCTACAATTTCATGCGCCATGTCTCTCGTTATTTATTACATACTAAAAGATATGGTAGTATATATTGTTTACCTTCAAGAGAGGCACCCATCGATTGCATGTAGTTTTTTGACCAAATTTTTTTGTGGGTGTTTGTGATGAATTAATAAATTATTTGTGTTGGTTTGAATGGGTAATTAAATGTATTTATGAGTTCTAATGAGGTATGGACCGTGAAATATAGTTTTTCTATACCCGAAACTAACATCTAAAGCCAAAATTATGAACATTCGAAGTTTCTCTTATTTATAACTACTCTAATCTCTCATAAAATGGTCATAATGCCTTACTTCAAACATTAAATAATACAAAATCGGTGGCATTTGAAAGAAAACTCATCGAACTACAATTCCATATGTCATGGCTCACCTAATTCATTATGTACTAAAAGATATGGTAGTATACATTGTTTGCCTTCAAGAGAGGCACACTTTGGTTGCATGTAGTTTTTTTACCAAATTTTTTGTGGGTGTTTGTGATGATTTAATAAATTATGTGTGTTAGTTCTAATGGGTAATTATAGGTATTTATAAGTTCAAATGAGGTATGGACAGTGAAATAGAGTTTTTCTAGACTCGAAACTAACATCTAAAGCCAAAATTATGAACGTTCGAAGTTTCTCTTATTTATAACTACACTAGTCTATATTAAAATGGTCATAATGCCTTACTTCAAACATTAAATAATACCAAATCGGTGGCATTTGAAAGAAAACTCATTGACCTACAATTTCATATGTCACGGCTTACTTAATGCATTACGTACTAAAAGATATGGCAGCATAAATTGTTTGCCTTCAGGAGAGGCACACATTGATTGTATGTTGTATTTTTGAAGAAAAAAAATTGTGGTTGTTTGTGATTATTTGATAAATTGTGTGTGTTAATTCGAATGGGTAATTATAGGTATTTATAAGTTCAAATGAGATATGGACCATGAAATAGAGTTTTCTATACCCGAAACTAACATCTTAAGCCAAAATTATGTAAGTTCGAGGTTTCTCTTATTTATAACTGCACTAGTTTCTGGTAAAATGGTCATAATGCTTTACTTCAAACATTAAATAATACTAAATTGGTGGCATGTGAAAGAAAACTCATTGACCTACAATTTCATGCGCCATGTCTCTCGTAATTTATTACGTACTAAAAGATATGGTAGTATATATTCTTTGCCTTCAAGAGAGGCACACATCGATTGCATGTAGTTTTTTTAACCAAAATTTTTTGTGGGTGTTTGTGATAAATTAATAAATTATGTGTGTTAGTAGGAATGGGTAATTATATGTATTTATGAGTTCAAATAAGGAATGGACCGTGAAATAGTGTTTTTCTATACTCGAAAGTAACATCTTAAGCCAAAATTATTAAAGTTCAAAATTTATCTTATTTACAACTACACTAGTCTCTGATAAAATGGTCATAATGCTTTACTTCAAACATTAAATGATACAAAATTGGTGGCATTTGAAAGAAAACTCATTGACTTACAATTTCATATCTCATGACTCACTTAATTTATTACGTACTAAAAGTACTAAAAGATATGATAGTATACATTGTTTTTGCTTCCAAGAGAGGCACACATTGATTGCATGTAGTTTTTTGACCAAATTTTTTTGTGGGTGTTTGTGATGATTTTATAAATTATGTGTGTTAGTTCGAATGGATAATTATAGATACTTATAAGTTCAAATGATGTATGGACCGTGAAATAGATTTTTTCTATACCTAAAACTAACATTTAAAGCCAAAATTATGAACGTTCGAAGTTTCTCTTATTTACAACTACACTAGTATCTCGTAAAATGGTCATAATGGTTTACTTCAAACATTAAATGATTCAAAATAGGTTGTATTTGAAAGAAAACTCATTGAACTACAATTTCATATGTCATGGCGCACCTAATTCATTACGTACTAAAAGATATGGTAGTATACATTGTTTGCCTTCAAGAGGGGCACACATTGATTGCATGTAGTTTTTTACCAAATTTTTTCTGGGTGTTTGTGGTGATTTAATAAATTATGTGTGTTAGTTCTAATGGGTAATTATAGGTATTTATAAGTTCAAATGAGGTATGGACCGTGAAATAGATTTTTTTCAATACCCGAAACTAATATTTAAAGCCAAAATTATGAATGTTCGAAGTTTCTCTTATTTACAACTGTACTAGTCTCTTGTAAAATATTAAATAATACAGAATCAGTGGCATTTGAAAGAAAACTCATTGACCTACAATTTCATATGTCATGGCTCACCTAATTCATTACGTACTAAAAGATATGGTAGTATACATTGTTTTTGCTTTCAAGAGAGGCACACATTGATTGCATGTAGTTTTTTGACCAAATTTTTGTGTGGGTGTTTGTGATGATTTAATAAATTGTGTGTGTTAGTTCGAATGGATAATTATAGATACTTATAAGTTCAAATGAGATATGGACCATGAAATAGAGTTGTTTTCTATACCCGAAACTAACATCTAAAGCCAAAATTATGAACGTTCGAAGTTTCTCTTATTTACAACTACACTACTCTCTCGTAAAATTGTCATAATTCTTTACTTCAAACATTAAATGATACAAAATCGGTGGCATTTGAAAGAAAACTCATTGACCTACAATTTCATATGTCATGGCTCACCTAATTCGTTACGTACTAACAGATATGGTAGTATACATTGTTTTTGCTTCGAAGAGAGGCGCACATTGATTGCATGTAGTTTTTTAACCAAATATTTTTGTGAGTGTTTTTGATGATTTAATAAATTATTTATGTTAGTTCGAATTAATAATTATAGATACTTATAAGTTCAAATAAGGTTGGACCTTGGAATAGATTTTTTCTATACCTAAAACTAACATTTTAAGCCAAAATTATGAACGTTAGAAATTTCTCTTATTTACAACTACACTAGTCTCTCGTAAAATGGTCATAATGGTTTACTTCAAACATTAAATGATACAAAATCGGTGGAATTTGAAATAAAACTCATTGAACTATAATTTCATATGTCATGCCTCACCTAATTCATTACGTACTAAAAGATATGGTAGTATACATTGTTTGCCTTCAAGAGAGGCACACATTGATTGCATGTAGTTTTTTGAAGAAAAAAAATTATGGTTGGTTGTGATTATTTGATAAATTATGTGTGTTAGTTCGAATGGATAATTATAGATACTTATAAGTTCAAATGTGGTATGGACCGTGGAATAGATTTTTTCTATACCCGAAACTAACATCTAAAGCCAAAATTATGAACATTAGAAATTTCTCTTATTTACAACTATACTAATCTCTGGTAAAAAGGTCAATATGCTTTATATTAAACATTAAATGATATAAAATTGGCGGCATTTTAAATAAAACTCATTGTCCTACATTTTTCATATGTCATGTCTCACCTAATTCATTAAGTATTAAAAGATATGGTAGTATACATTGTTTGCCTTCAAGAGAGGCACACATTGATTGCATATTGTTTTTTGACAAAAAAAATTTGTGGGTGTTTGTGATGATTTAATAAATTATGTGTGTTAGTTCGAATGGATTATTATAGATACTTATAAGTTCAAATGAGGTATGGATTGTGAAATAGAGTTTTTCTATACCCGAAACTAACATCTAAAGCCAAAATTATGAACGTTCGAAGTTTATCTTATTTACAACTACACTACTCTCTCGTAAAATGGTCATAATTCATATGTCATGGCTCACCTAATTCATTACGTACTA
>NW_006239467.1:186896-226732 GCF_000226075.1 Solanum tuberosum
TGGGTGTTTGTGATGATTTAATAAATTATGTGTGTTAGTTCGAATGGGTAATTATAGGTATTTATAAGTTCAAATGAGTTATGGACCGTGAAATAGAGTTTTTCTATACCAGGAACTAACATCTAAATGTAAAATTATGAACGTTCGAAGTTTCTCTTATTTACAACTACACTAATCTTTGGTAAAATGGTCATAATGCTTTACTTCAAACATTAAATGATTCAAAATCGGTGGCATTTGAAATAAAACTCATTGAACTACAATTTCATATGTCATGGGTCACCTTATTCATGACGTACTAAAAGATATGATAATATACATTGTTTGCCTAGGCACACATTGATTGCCTGTTGTTTTTTGACCAAAATATTTTGTGGGTGTTTGTGATGATTTAATAAATTATGTGTGTTAGTTCGAATGGGTATTTATAGGTATTTATAAGTTCAAATGAGGTATGGACAGTGAAATAGAGCTTTTCTATACCCGAAACTAACATCCAAAGCCAAAATTGTGAACGTTTGAAGTTTCTCTTATTTACAACTACACTAGTCTCTGGTAAAGTGGTCGTAATACTTTACTTCAAACATTAAATGATACAAAATCAGTGGCATTTGAAAGTGTTATACACATTAATTAGTAATCATAACTATAGTTTGTTGTAATTACCACTCTCGAACCATTAATTACGTGAGTTGACTTTGAGTTTCTATAATTAGCCAAGTTTGTATAATTTGCCATATTTGTATAATTCGCAACTAACAATTTTTCGTTTGATTTGTATTGGTATACGATTATTTTTATTTGTATATGACGATAATTTCCTTTGGTTTTTCAGTATTATCACCATATACGCTCAATCTTTTTTTGTACAACTTTTTAAAGTTTGTATAAACATGTAGTTTTTGGATTTTGTATAATATAATTTATATAATGTAATTTAGTATAACTGTTTAATGTTCATATGTTTATGTTTGTATCAATTTGTTATTTCGAGTTTTATCATATTTGTATAATGCCAGACTTTGTATTACTCAATTATACAAAAAATCGGCGAATTATACAACGTACCCGATAATTATACAACGAGATGTGAATTATACAAATTATTTCCCTCTCTTGTTCGCCTCTCTCTCCCAATCTCGCTCGCCAGATATACAAATATATATACCAGTTACATATATACAATTATCTAACCGATGTATGTATATAATTCACCTCTCTCCCACTCTCTACCCTCTCTCACGCGCCTCTCTCCTCCCTCTCCCAATCTCGCTCGTCACTCTCTTCCCTATAACATGTACCTACAAATCATAATTAGCAAACTACAACTATTAAGCGTAATTAAACTATTTTTGAGTAGCAATATGCGAAAGTTCCTCATAACTCTTTTGGTGAGAGGTAACAAGGATTTCGTGAGATTAGTTGAGATGTGAATATAGTCAATTAATAACTGTTGATGGTTCCGGTGGAAGTGACAATTATTATGTGAAATAGTTAAGGTGTGCGAAAATTGACCCGAACAACACACTAATAATTAAAAAAAAAACAATTGGATCAAAGTCTTCGAGGGTATTCTGGTCATTTACTAATTTATAAGTACATTAATCTCAAGCTAATTAGTGAAAAGAAGATCAATTTGAAGCTAAAGGGTTTTTAGGGTTTACAGAGTGCTTCCAATTGGGGGAAGAAGAAGAGGAAAGCTAAAAAGGGAAAATTTCAGTTGAAGGTAGCCATGAAAGGAGGAGGAAGGAAGAATTTGAAAAGGGCTATTGAGGAAGACAATTTTACCCTTGAACAAGGTCAAAGCATTATGCAAGTTGTCGACCTTCGAGGTTCCAATCTTATTCAAGTATGAAAAAAATATTCATTGTAATTTCTTCTTCTTTCTTTGATTATCTATTGTATAATTCACTTTTTTGATCTGGGTATGAGTTTTCCGGTCTCAAGATTCAATTTTTCCTATTGTAAATTCATGTTCTTTCTTTAATGTCTGTGTTACAGTGCTTTGTTTTGATTTGGGTTTGAGATTTTTGGTCTAGAATTTCAATAGATTCTACTGTAAGTTCGAGTCAATTCTCTGGTATCTGTTTAAGAATTCATTTTTTTAATCTGGGTTTGAGCTTTCTGGGCTTGCTTTACATACTTGATTTTGGATATGCTTACTCGAGCTGAGGTGAGGTAGTGGTAAAGTCTGCTTAAGCTCTACGAGGAAGACCCCACTTGTGGGATTCATGGGGTATATTGTTGTTACTTGAAATGAGGGTCTATTGGAAATAGTCTGTCCACCTTTACAAGGTAGGGGTGTGGCTTTGGACACACCACCCTCCGTAGACCGTACTTGTGGGATTGCACTGGGTATTTGTTTTGTTGTTGTTGAGCTTTTTGGTCTCAAGATTCAATTTTTCCGCAGAAAAATTCATGTTCTTTCTTTAATATGTGTGTTACAGTGCACTGTTTTGGTTTGGGTTTGAAATTTCTGGTTTAGAATTTCAATATATCCTACTGTAAGTTCATGTTCATTCTTTGGTATCTGTTTAAGAACTCACTTTTTAAATCTGGGTGTGAGCTTTCCGGTCTTAATATTCAATATTTCCTATTGTAAAGTCATGTTCTTTCTTTAGTATCTGCTTTACAATGCATTCTTTTGATTTGGGTTTGAGCCAGTTTGTCTCAAATTTCAGTCTTTTCTATTGTGAGTTCACGTTCATTCTTTCATGTTTAAGATTTCATTTTTTATCTATGAACTTCATGTTCTCAAAATTCCATTTTTTCTTATTAAAGGTAATGGATGCTAAAGGTGAAAATTCATTAGCAATATTTCCAGCTAAATTCCAGAAGAGCATGTGGATAAAACGAGGTTTGATCATATAATCATCTAGAATTTGGGAATTTATTCATCTAGTTGTTGATTTAGTGATGCTCATTTTGTCATTTGATTATGTGAGAAAGATGTAAAGTGGTTTTCTTTTAGTTCACTATTTTTTCTTTTTTTTCAACTAAATGAATAGGCAACTTTGTTGTGGTTGATGAGAGCGGGCGAGAGGAAGCTATTGAATCAGGTAGAAAAGTGGGATGTGTTGTTACGAAGGTACTCTATTTTGAACAAGTTCGTGTGCTTCAGAAGTCTGCAGAATGGTGAGAACCTAATAGTCAAAGATATGTTACTATCACCCTTCATTTTTGGTTTAATATTTATCTTTAGATCAGAATGAAATGGTCTTACTCCTCCAAAAATGACTTCAAAGAGCTGCTCTGAGGGACATATGTTTACTCTCACCTTCTGATCACGTATTGAAATTTTAAGATTGATCATTGATTTGTTCTTGGGGTCTATCGGAAACAACCTCTCTACCCCACAAAGGTAGGGATAAGGTCTGCATACACCAACCTCCCCAAACGTCACTTGTGGGATTACACTGTTTATGTTGTTGTTGATCATTGATGTTCTGACAGGGGAAAAACTCAGATTTTGCTGATTTGAAGCAATGTCATGTTTCTTCCTTGGATTTTGTATTTCCACTGAAATATTGGCTGTAGGAGTCAATTAATTTTGAATGTGTATGTTCACATCCATCATTTCGGGAGATTTTAAACTTCTTTTTCACCAAGTTATTCAGTTCTTTATGTTATAGTAGTTGTCATTTGGATTACAACATGAAGGCTTTAGCGGCACCTAGCCCTAGATGTATATTATTGCCCCATAAAAGTTTTTGGCACATTGCTTTTCCCCCTCCGCACAGGAAAAGAGTTGAGATACGAGTACAACCATACTTGACAGTCCCTAGTTTTGATATATACAAGAGTCTGTCTTTGGAGACAATATGTTCTTTTGAAAGGTCATATTACTGCTTACTCTGTTCTCCCCTCCGCAACACCCCAAACAGAAAAAAAAGGAAAAGCATGAAGTAAGGGGACTTACCATTTTCAAATAGCTTAATTCTCCGTAAACCTTCTTACGCAGGCCAGAGATTTTCAAATCCATAGCAGTAGAGAGCTCAAAGCAAGATCTAGTGTCACAAATCAAAGAAGATGAAGACTCAAGTGATGATGATGGACTTCCTCCATTAGAAGCTAATACAAACAGAGTAAATCCTTTTCAGATGGAGACGGAATCTGATTCAGATACTGATTCTTGATCATGGCATTGTAACTGATACCTTCTTTTTGTGGATAAATCGACTAAGAGTAAAAACTGTTGTGTCCGAAGGCTAATTAAATTTTGGAATCTGTAAGAAGATTAGTGACTTTGATATAGTTAATATGCTTAGCAATTTGTAAATTCCTTTCAAGTTTTGCAGTATTTGTTTTATAATATGCTATGTATGATCTTTTGTTAAGTTCATCTTGAAAATAACGTACTGCTTCTCATACATATCTCGATTATGAAGGTTGCGCGTTTTTCAGTTTGAAATTAACTCGTGATGTGATGTGCATTAGCACATAGGAAAGACCAATTAATAGTCAAGTATTGTATCCACTTGCTCATGAAGGAGAAAGGTGAAAACATTTGTGGTTATTGTTGAATGATTCCTCAATAGAGTCTTGCAAATGCAAGATGTGCAATTCTGCATGCATTGGCTTGAGTTTGATATGTCATCTTATAGAATAAAAACTTCATCCTTAGAACACTAATGCGTCCATACATGAAATCAACAATATATCCAATGTAATCTTACAAATAAGGCGTATGTACATGAAATCATACACAAGTATGGTCCATTTCAAAGCTTGTACTGCAATTACAATGATACTCCATAGTACACATAAGAACAAAGGTTTTACTGTACACATTGATAACATTTGAAAAATGACAGATTTAAAAATGGTTCAGCACTATCCAATAAGCAATATGCATCACCTTCCATCTTTAGCTTCTCCACTCTTTCTTCTGTCCAACTTTGGCTTGCCTATCTTGGGTAGATAAAACAATCTTAGCATTTTGCCTTCACAGCCGTTACGATGTTCTCCTTCAGATATTTGAATTGATAAATTCATAATAACAACACAGAACGAGGGAGGACAAGGAAGCTCCCCAAATGAAACTGGAATACAACATTCCAGCAACAATTGCAGTTGTGAGGTCTCGTCGAAGTTACATGAAGAAATTTCAGTTCTGTTGGCATTACTTGATCATGAAAAATAGAGATTATATTTTAAGGTTTCCTCTTAGTGATGGAACTAATAAAAGCTTTCTACCAGCACATTTTACCATCTGCTCATCCTCTGAGTGGGTAGAAGCAGACCTAGTATACATCATTGTAGTGGATACCAGTACATCATCTCCAAATCCGCATGCTCCGAAAAACGGCCTAGGGAAGTATAGGGTAAAACAATTACAAGCATAGAAGTTTCTCCTTCTAAATAACAGCAGGGAAGTTTTCTTGATCACACATGAACCTATAGGACAATTTATCAGATAAAAAGCTCCAACATGGAAGAATGTCTATTAAGGAATTTTAATCAATTCACTCTTGAGCTAAATAGTTTTAGTTTAAAGTTTCAAGGATCAGTTTTGCAAGGATTTCTGCATTGTATGCCAAAATTGTTAGCTTATACATATTCATGCAACAAAGACATAAAGCGTGCCAAAAAGAAACTAATGATTAGATCAACACAAATATCTCTTAGTCCATTATAGTGGTTTCTTGGATGAGACAAATGCGAAGCATCTTATTCAGCATAATAAATTGAAGGGAAGAAACAAATAAAAGTAGCGAACAAGTAATGAACTCACTTCTGTTGATCAGAACAGAGGGCTGCTATGTCATATATGTCTCTGTTCACAAGAACCCTGCCAGAAAATTGAGCTTCATGAACTTGAGCAAGAAGGTCAAAAGGAGAACTCGTGAAAGCATTATACATCTACAGAGTCTAGCTTGTAAATAGCAAAAGAAGCTTCAATAACTATGGTTAGAATGAAGATAGAAAGAGATTAGTTTTTCCTTTTTCGAATGGGGAGTGAGAGAGGGGGTTAATGTTCCAATATGAAATTTCAAACCATTATATGTGAAGAGCTTATAGGTTGTATCAGCCTCTGCCTATATGTGCCTATAGGGCCTGTAGGCTATAAGAATATAATGAAAACAAGACAGCATAGCAACCTTAGTATCCTTTGAACTATCTTCCTGCCAATGCCTCTTCTTCGTAGTGAAGGGATGACCTGCAAATTACTGAAGCACAATCACATGAATACTCCATAGATTATAAATATCCCATGGTATCAGAACTAAAGTTACATGCTGGCACTGTATTCCAGATTTTCCTCACTGTGTTATGCATTCCCTCAACACTCCACCTGGCCAGAAGATCCTTTACTGAAAAGAGCAGTAACCTATTTTTTCTTCTTCTATTGAAGTTCATTGGTAACTTTAGCATGTATAATACTGCACAGAAGTTTGACAGATGATCTTGAGCCTAAACTTGGCCTTGAATTTAAGAGTAATGCAGATGCCATTAACTTTTAAAATGAATACGCACGAAGGATTTGGTTTTAGTATTGGTAAAAAGAAGCTGCATCGTGCATGTATGTCACACACCCTCCAAACTTTACCTTTTCCCTTTTTCAACCTTACCATTAGTAGAGATTTAAACATAATACAGCACAAACCAAAAATAACTCTCAGTACATCAGCAATCTAATTGCATTGATAAAGAGCAAACTTTAATGGAGGCTCAGCCACACGTCCTTCAAACGTTCCTAAAAATGCTCTAATTTTCAGTACTAGATATATAATATCAACATCCAAATTAATTGGAATCCCCTATTCAATCCTCATCACCAGTCAGCTAATACTGATAGTTGTCCTCCTATGAACCAGTTCAATCAAACTATAGCAACCCTCCTCCCTTTAAACCCCGGAGGATTTGGTTTTCAATAATATTCAAGTGTTGCTTAATATAACAATGGAAAAAGGCCTAATATACCCCTCAACTTTGTAAACTTTGTGATTTAGAGCTAATATATCCTTCGTTACAAGAGTGACTCACATATACCTCTATCGTTACCTAAATGGCCCAGATATATCAGCTACAATCATATTCCACATAAAGATATTCTTTTTACCAACTACAAGCAAATAATTCAACCAATTCACATTCACATAAAAAGATTAAAAAAAGAACAATTGTATATCAACTTTTAATTTTACCATAACATCATAAATTGCAGCAGTCAACCCGGAATCAGAAACAGCACGTCCAAATCCAACCAATTCTCCATTTCCCGGCGTCACAGGCACCACTTTTCCGATCCAATCTCCACCAATACCCGTTAGACCCGACCCGGATACATTCTCCGGAGCCAAATCGGGTACAAATTCGGGTCTTGTAAACACCGAAGCAACAACGTAACTATGAAGTAAAGCTTTTCGGAGTTTGTCGATATCCACCGGCTCAACTCTACCTTCTGAGTTCAGTTTCGGAAAACGGTGGCAAGAATGGTTGCATACAGAATAGAGGTCTCTAAGGTGAATTGAATTTACGTCGTTAGGGTTTGTTGAGATGAATAGTGGCGGCGGCGTTGGCCTGATTTGAGAGACTGTTGGCTGAGTGAAGCGGCGGAATTTGGAGGGAAGATAACCGCCGTGCACGGCGGCGGCAACTGCCATGTTTTTTTGGGTTTTTTGGTCTTCCTTTTTTACCCTTTATCTATTTTGGCTTTTGGATAATTTCAACTAACTCCCTTGAGACTTCGGTAACTATATTTTACTCCCTTGTAGTTTTTAACATTATCCAAAATTTCCTCAATCTTTTTTTTAAGCACATCAACACCATAAATATTTCAATTTTGAGAGTGTACGTGTAGATACTTTAATTTGATTTTAACATACAACCAAATGCTTCAACTCATTTTCATTGTCTCATAGACACTCGATGCTTACATGACACATAAATTTTTAAAAGTATTAACAATTTCAATCAATTGATAATTATATTAGTAAAAATTATTGACCGAGCTCCAATGTAAGCGTATTTATGATGCACAATTGAACACTTAAAAGAGTAAACCTCTTGAAACTAAGCCTCACACATGAGTTTTAGAACATTTTGCAAATGCCCCGTCTAGAGATGAGCCTCAAATGAATCATGAAAATCACTTTTAGAACATTGATTTGACATAATTAAAAAGTCATAATCTTAGCTAAAGTATCACAATTTGTGAGTTATTATAATGCTTATGTGCCTTAGTTATTATTATTAAAGTTTGATTTTTCTATTTTCTATCGAAGAGTGTTGTAACTTGTCTCAATATAAGGTACTTTTTATACTTCAATTCATGTGATATTATTTGATTATATTTAAATTTTAACGATTCTTTTCTTTCTAAAATTCCAAGCGGAGCCTAGAAGAAGATGACTTGTACAGATAGAATAGCCAAACCAATGCAAACCAAAGACAGACGACCACGATTCCAACCTTACCAGCACCAGAGGTGTACTAATCAATGAACCCACGAAATCAACTTTCTTTTTTGACAAAATAAACCAAGGTTAAGCGGTAATATAAAATAAATAATAGATATTTTTTATAATTATAAATTATATATTATCGAATAAAAAGAGAATTTTAAAATTTAAGTTATAATTATATCATTTTTCTGAGGGGGGGTGGGGTAGGGTGGGGGCTAACACATGAAAACGATAAGGCCGTTCTCTTTCCTTAAACCCTTCCTTCATAACTACTACACTGAGAAGTGAGAATACCGACTCCCAAACAAATACAAGCTATTTACCGATCTTATTGGTGAGTTTCTCTACAACTTTCGTTTTTCTAAATTTTCATTTTGTAATCCTTAAATATAGTAAGTACTATTTGTGATTTAGGGTGAGTTTGCTTAAACGAGTGCTGTAATTTTGCTTTATTCTTCATTTTCTTGCAGCTTTACTTGTTTTAATGGTATTCCACATGACCAACATTTTAGGTTTATCTAGAACTAATTCTCGTTATTGGTGCACCCACGGATTAATGAAGTGGGTTAAGAACTATGAGGTGGCAGGTTCAAATTTCAGCGGAGAGGAACATATCATGTGATTTTGTCCTATATGTCCTAAAATTGGTGGATAGAGGTGGAATGAGGTGGTAGGTATCCCTAGGTACACAGAGTTATCTGATATCTATTGTTGGTAGGAGGTCTCCCAAGTAGACATAGTTATTTGATATCTATTGCTAGTGGGAGACGGTAGGTATCCCAAGTAGATAGAGTTATCTGATATCTGTTGTTGGTGTGTTGCTGGTGGGAGACTAGGTATCTCCTAGCTAGATAGAATTATCTGACATCTCTTGTTGGTGGGAGACAATAGGTATCTCCTAGGTAGATAGAATTATCTCATATCTGTTGCTGGTGGGAGACGGTTGGTATCTCCTTGGTAGACAGAGTTATCTGGTTGGTGTTGGTGGGAGGTTGCTGGTGGGAGGTGACAAGTAATCAAGTGTAATTAGTCAAGGTGCCTGCAAGCTGGCTTGGGCACTACGGTTATAAAGAATAATAAAATCTTGTTATTTTTGTTTATTTAGTATGATGATGGAGTCGGCGCAAGCTGGCTCGGATACCATGATTATTGATAAAAATAAATAAAATTCTTGTTACTTGTTGTTTATTTTTATTTTATTTAGTATGATGATGGAGTTGATTTCTTAGATGGTCACTAAACTAATCATTATATTCTCATAAAGTCACTTTCTATGATATGATGATATAAAATGAACCCTATGACGATGATATAAAATGAATTTAAATGAAAAAAGTGAGATTCATATAGCCGACTTAACTTTTTTGGGGCTAAAGTGTAGTTATTCTTGTTGTATGCTTGATTGGTCCATATAGGTTATACTAACTAATTGGGACGAAGGATTAGATTAGTTAGTGATTTGCATGCCAACAAGGTTAAATGTGAGTTTTAGAGAACAATAATTTATGGTAATAAGCAAATTATTTAGTATTGGAATGATATCAATATGTGTTTAAATAGAGAGACAGAAAGTAGAGGATCATATTAGAACCCCAACAAATTTGGGATTGAGCATAGTAGATTAGTTTTTGGTTTTTGATTGGAGTTAGTTCCCTAACTTTAGATGTTCCCTTTATATGTGCCAGTGGGAGGTAACATGTATCTCGTGGAATTTATTGAGGTGCGTGCAAGCTGGCCCAAACGTCATGGTTATATAATTTTTTCAGATATTTCTTTGTTCAATCGACTAGGCAAATTATGTATGTCTAAATAGAGTGGCCTAAAAGTAGAGGATCCATATGAGGACCCCGATAGTTTGGAATTGTGGCGAAGTTGATTGGAGTTATTCTCCTAATTTAGATATTCCTTTGCTCAATCTACATGTCTACTTACTGTACCTTCTCTAATTTCATCAGATTTTAGTTCTAACCTAGAATTGTTTTGCATGCTAGCTATCAATGGCATCTCAGGCGATAAGAGAATGGGTTGGATTTCAGCAGTTTCCTTCAGCCACTCAATCGAAGTTAATTGAATTGATAAAGAAATTGAAGCAGGAGGTTAGAGTCTCTCTCGTTACCTGATATGCTAATTTCTATCTGTCTTTTCTGGAGTGGACAGTTATGTTTTTTAATTTCTAGTCTAGATGAGACTTATGCACAATTATTTGGCTGATGTGTGGCTTATCCTTCTGCAATTGAAATTTAATGTTTTCCAATTACTTTATATTCAATTGTTGTAGAGTGTAAGTACATTGACAATCCTAGTAATGGGGAAAGGTGGTGTCGGAAAATCTTCAACTGTTAACTCAATTTTAGGGGAAAGAGCAGTTGCTGTCAGTCCGTTTCAGGTACATATTGCTACAGAATTTAGTTGAAAGTGAAACCTTAGATGCTTTCTTGAGGTTTAGGACATTGTAATAAGGTTTCTTGTTTTTCAGTCAGAAACTCCAAGACCAGTGATGGTGTCACGTTCATGGGCAGAATTTACATTGAACATTATCGACACCCCCGGGCTGGTTGAAGGAGGATATGTCAATGACCAGGCTCTTGATCTCATAAAGAGGTAAGGATTTACATTCATAACTTCTCTTGCTCCAGTTGTCTGGTAGGGATGCCTAGTCCTTTGTCTGACTCTCAACACACCTGTCTCACTAATGAATTCTTTCGGTAACTGGATCCAACCAGGTTCCTCCTGAACAAGACAATTGATGTTTTGCTCTATGTGGATCGTCTTGATACATATAGAGTGGACAATTTGGATAGGCAGATTGTGAAGGCCATAACAGATAGTTTTGGCAAGGAAATATGGCATAGAGGACTTGTGGTCCTCACACATGCTCAGGTCTCCCCTCCTGATGGATTGAGTTATGACGAGTTCACTTCAAGAAGATCAGAGGCGCTTTCGAAAATTGTCCGCCTGGGAGCTCGAATTAGGAAACAAGAGGTTAAGGTGTGTCAGGATCACTACTTTCTTCCTTTCTTGAAGCAGATTTTCAGGGTTCTTACAATCTTGTTCCACTTTCCTGGGTCAAATTTTCTTTGGCACAACACAATTTGCATTTGGTATCTTACTTTCATTTTTGTGCTAAATTGAATTCCGTTTATAAAAGAACAGCTGGAGTTTATCTAGTCAGGTTAAAGGAATGGTACATAGATACTGGAGCCTCTCTTGAGTTCCCTTCACTCAAAGATGTCTGTTCCTAACACTCATACTAGGATAATCTCACTCCATTTCACTCCACTTACTTCCTTTCGGAGCCAATTGAGCTGACGTAACTCAATTGAACACGAATAAAATCGAGAGAGGAGTTGTCTATTTAAAATGTTCACTTATCAGTTAATGGTGCCAGTTTAGCAGCTATGCAGAGTATCCAGATCTTATCCCATCCTTTTGTTCGTGTTTCTTTCAATTTTGCTACATGATATCTTCTGAACTCATCATGTCTCCACCTTTGCACACCCCGTGTGTGTGCGCGCGTCCGTGAGTGGTGGTGGATCATATGTATTGTTTTAGATAACTTGAACTTCAGTTTTAGAAGCCACCAACGAACCGTGATAGTGATGAAAAGCTGTCGCTTGCCTTCTTTTTTTCCGTCTGTATGAGTGAGCAAGAGGATGTAGTAGAGCAGTCAGCTGGCAAACATGCCATCTTGCTTAGCACCCTACTTGGAACAGTGATTATATATTTCTTTTTGTTTTGTTTTAATGGTGCGTTTTATAGAAGTATCTTTCATAGCTGTTCCTTTTTACTTATCTTACTGTCATTGGTTTTTAGGCTTCTTCAGTTCCTATTGTTTGCGTTGAGAACAGTGGGAGATGTAACAAGAATGAACTTGACGAAAAGGTTAGATATGTGTGGCATTGGCTTCTTTAGTTTTTCTAATAAATTATGTTTGTTAACATGGTATGCATCCGAGGGTCTATCGGAGACAACCTCTCTACCCCACAAAGGTAGGGGTAAGGTCTGCGTACACTCTACCCTCCTCAGACCCACTTGCGTGATTACACTGGGTACATTGTTTTGTTGTAACATGGTATGCATGGTTCAACAGATTCTACCGAATGGAACTGCATGGATACCCAATTTACTCCAAACTATTACTGAAGTTGTCGTAAGTGAAAGCAAGGGCATCTTGGTTGATAAAAAATTGATCGAAGGACCAAATCCCAACAACAAGGGCAAACTGCTGATTCCTCTTATCGCAGCATTCCAGGTGAGCTTTCCGCCTAAAGTTGTCTCCGTTGCACTAGTAAACACGCGATACTTGTATTGACCACAGCTAACATTCCCCCCTCCCCCGACTTTGTTTCTCTGGCAGTATTTCTTTGTTGTGAAAAGGATCCAGAAGTGGATCAAGAACGATATTGCAAGAGAGAGCAGACCTTCATGGGCATAAGCAAACCCATCGGGATGAGCCTCGTTACCAACTAACTCAATTTCCCTTCTGGTTCTCCGTAGTACTCCGAGTTTTCCTTGTCATAAGTTCTTCATTTTTGGTAATATTGTAGCAGTTCTGCGTTTTTTGTTAATATTGTAGCAGTTGTAGTCAGCGATATTAGTTGTATGCACCAAATGAATTCCTATTTCTTTTGTTGAGACTGGTTTTATCCTTTCCAAACATTTTTGTTTAAGTTATTGCAGTGTCCAATTTTATCTAGTTTCTCGGTTTGGTATCTTGCACCTTGTGTCCATGATATCTACATTTACGGTCAAAGAATTTGTAAATATAAATAGTAGAATGTATTGAAGATGCACCAAAGAAAATGAAGTTTTTTAATAAATCTGAAAAAATTATTTAGTCTATTTTTATGCTACCACTTTTATAATTTTAAGTTGAATTCATTAACCAATTCAACTTTAAAATTTTGATAATCTATTTTCTATTAAAATAAAATAAATCTTCATGGAGCTTTTCTCATTGACTAACTTATTAAAATAAGTCGAAAGATTAACATCTTGAACACCATACCAACTAAAATAGTCATATAAAAAGAATGAATTAATATCAATTTTTACTATTCTTAAATTATTTATCGTATTTACATTTTATATATCCTTTACGAAAATATAAATTAGGAGGATCTTTTGATTATTTTGTTCTTATTATGTAATTTTTTTACCGAGGTATTTGTAATTTTGATTGATAATTAATACGAATGATAAAATGATAAAAATAATTAATTTTATTTTAAAATAACAAATAATTTGATATTTAATTTAACTATCTTTATAAATTTCCTTGCATTTGGGCCTAGTATAGATCCAAAAGGTCAGTTGTTTCCATCAAACCCTCGTTCTTTTTGCTAAACTCCGATCACTTTCTGCAATCGCCGTCGATCTCCGTCGCGTAATCTCACCGAACAATGTTTCGACACGGTTCTCGATTCCTAGCCAGAGCCACCACGATGACGTGGCGCCGTCCATTTGCAACCGACCTGCAGGCGGGGTACGTTGCAGATTCCAACTTCACGGAAGCTTGGAAGAAAGTTGTTCCCAATGTGGACCCACCGAAAACTCCATCTGCGTTTATGGCTCCTAGACCGGCTACTCCATCGTCGATTCCGTCTAAGCTTACTGTCAACTTTGTCCTTCCTTACACTTCTGAACTCTCTGGTAAAGAGGTAATATGGATAATCAACTCTTCCCTTTGAATTCCTTCATTTATGATATGTGATAGGTGTTCGCAATGTCGGAGCTGTAAGAATCCTTAAGGAATGACGGTAAAGAATCTAATTCTCGATTTGAATTTGGATTTTGAATTATAGATTGTACTGATTTGGATTTTTTTTATGATTACAAATATGTAGAAAATGTTTGAGAAGATTGTAGTGATAAAAAAACTGTTTGACTTTCCAAATGGTGATATTGTAGTATAAAATAGAAGAAAAGGAGTACTATACTCCATCTAGATTCAACTGATTTGTAGTTCATGAAGTTATGCAGAAAAAATGTTATTTTGCATGCTTAAATTTACATGGATTCCAGCTCCATAGTTGCTGTTGAAGAAAAAGAGGGTTGGAAAGAGGTTCAATGCCATCTTCATAGCCTTAAGGTCCTCAACTCCCAATAAGATTGAAGCTGTGGAGTTTTAGGGATTTCTGGCCTGTAAGTTTGATTGGGAGCCTCTACAAGATTATCTCAAAGATATCAACCGAGAGTCTCAAAAAGGTGGTTTATACTGGTGTACAAGCTGGTTGATAATGACATATGGATTTATAAGGGGAAGGCGAAACATGGATGTTGCACTAATAGGTAATAGCCAATGAGTGCCTAGACACAAGACAATTAGGGAAACACACCGGGAGTCCTTATAAGTTAGAAATTGAGAAGGCTATGATCATGTTAAGTGGAGTGTTATTACCAATATGCTTAAGGAAATGGGATTCGATAGTATATAGATAAGCCAGGTGAATTTTTATGTGAGCATTGTTAAGTGCTCTATAATCATAAATGGAATTCTTGAAGCAATCTTTTTTGTTTGAAGAGACTTGAAACAAGGAGATCCCAATTTCCTCTCCATATTCATTTTACTGATGGAAAGTTTCAGCAGAATGTTGAGAGTGAACGACATAAATGGATGGTTACGGGGATTAAGTTTAACAAACAACTTATGTAATGTAAAAGTCTCTCACCTATAGTATGCAGATGATACCCTCGTCCGTTTTGATGATGTAGAAGATCAATTAAGTCATTTGAAATTGATTCTAGTGTTTTTGAAGCAAACTATGATCTTTATATTAAATGGAAGAAAAACCTGTTATCAGTCAATAAGGTGCCAAACAATGCTAGTTTGGTTGGAATTCTCGGTTGGCTGATACTTTGCCCACTATGCATTTGGGTCTCCTTTAGGTTCTAGACTCAAAGTTGAAGGGATATAGCAAAGAGGGTTGGAAAGATATGAAAAACAGCTTGCAACCAGGAAGAAATCATACATATCCTTTGGTGAAGGATTAGTAGTTAATAACAGTGTGTTGGATTCTTTACTAACTTGTGTGATCTCCTTGTTTCCTTTGCCAGCCAAGATTGAGAAAGATAATTAATAAAGTGAGAAGAGATTTCTTATGGCAAGGTAATAATTAAGGGAAAGATAATTAATGAAGTGAGAAGAGATTTCTTACAGCAAGGTAATAATAAAGGAAAGTCTTCTAGCTTGGTCAAATGCAACACACTCGTCAAAAATAAAAAAAATTGAGGATTGGATATCAAAGATCTAAGGGTTTAGTAATGAAGTGGCTATGGGGATTCAATTATAAAAAAGAGGCCTGTTAGAGAAATGTACAAGAACAAAAAAAGAATTAAAGCACAAACTTTAAAAGTTCACACACTTAATTTGGGTGAATTACTAACATCCTGCCATGTTAGCACTAGGTGTCCACGAGACATACCCATGTCAAGTTGAATTGTCTAGTTTATCACTGGGTAAGTTTAAGTATCAAACTGGCAGTTGGGGCCAAGGGTCTGCCCATCTAGTTGGCCAAAAATTGTACCAAGTTTAAGTGTCTGTCCATTTAGTTGGCCAAAAATAAAGCACTCCTGGCTCCCAGAATCTTGTCTACTTGGCTAAATGGGATACTAGTTCATTCAAATGGGCTCAATGCTTAAGTTTTTGAAATATTGGTACAAGTCGACATTGATTTATTTAAGTCCAAATATGTGGATTAGGTCTAACTTCATCTTTGGATTGAACACTTAATTTGGGCTTTACAAATTAAATAAGTTCAATTTATTAGTTTTAAGCTTAATGGCTACTTCATTTGGAGGACCAAGCTCATGCCTATGTATCTAATGACATGACATTCCAATCAAGTTACATGCCAATAAAATAATGTCATGTGTGGAAGTGATGTGGCATGACAAGTCAACATAAAGATGAATCGAAGGTTGCCAAGTGTTCAGATAACATGGTTCATCCATTAAATACACAATCTTATCACATAACATTTGTGATAGGTTTGATGACTCATTTGAACCAATCAAATTGAAGAAAAAAGATTGTACTCGTTACAAATTCCTTTATCCTACTACTATAAATAGTGTCTCCATAAGGCAAAAAAAAACAAAAATACATCAAGCAAGTTGAATGAAAGCCACATAAATTCCAAATAAAAACATGCCTTTTCATCCATGATCAAATCCAACAACAAAGTTGTTGTTAAGATAAACGAAGAGCCTTTGAATCTTTGTTCTTGAGTAAAAGAATCAAAGAACGTCATTTGTAGATCTTGTGACATTCTAGGAATCATAACTCATATTGCCTCTTTATATTGTTATCCCATGGATGGGAATATCCCCTGAGATTAGTTATCCCACCATTTATATGAGATAACTAATCCCATCATTTTAGTACAAATAGTGGGATAAATAATTTTGGAACTAATTAATACCTCTAACCAGATATAGGGTACAAAAATCCTGCATTTTATCCAACATTGTTATCCCTTATCCCTTGTACCAAACTACCCCTAAGTGTCTCTTGCCAAGTCGTAAGGAGGAGACACTTATATACTTCTCCGTCAAGCTTCAAGAAGAGAGTGCTTTGTGTACTTCTCTCTTAAAAGCTTGAATAATGGAC
The DNA here is from genome assembly GCF_000226075.1 of Solanum tuberosum. Taxonomy (NCBI): domain Eukaryota; kingdom Viridiplantae; phylum Streptophyta; class Magnoliopsida; order Solanales; family Solanaceae; genus Solanum; species Solanum tuberosum. The sequence continues at coordinate 203,916 of NW_006239467.1, forward strand.
ATGCTATGTACTTCTGCCCCATCTCACGTCAAAGCTTGAAATATGGAACACTCCACGACTTCTTGGTGAATGTTTGAAGGATGGAGCACTCCATGTTTTCCTTCATCAAGTCGTGTTAAAAAGGTGCTCAATGCGCATGCACTTTATTGTCAAGTTGCAAGTGAAGGTTGTTCCACTTAAAGGGTGGGATGTTTGATGTATTTCTCTGCCAAATATTGATTAATGTGATGCTCACATACTTTCCACCAAATCTTGAAGGATCAGATGCGTCGTGTACTCCTTCTTTGAGTCTCGAGAAGAGGACGTTTCATACACTCATTCGCTAATGCAAGAAAAGGATGTTCCACATACTTTTTTGTTACAAATTGAAATGTCAGAACACACAATTTACATCTTTCGTTAAAGATTGGATAGGTTGAAACATGCCATGTACCATTTCGCTGAAGCTGGGATGGGAAACTCTTTCAGCACTCATATGTAGGCATCAAAAGGCAACAGGGAGAAACACAAATTTCATCTCATCAAATGGGAGAAGGTCACACAACCAAAATACCAAGGAGGTCTTGGCATTAAGAACCTTGCAGCCCACAACAAAAGTATGATGATGAAGTGGCTTTGGAGATACAACTTGGAAGACGCAGGGCTTTGGAAAGAGGTCATCATAGCTAAGCATGGAAGGCTGAATCAATGGTGCTCAAATATTACTACACTTCCTTACGGAGTGGGACTGTGGAAGAGTATTAGGATGTTGTGGGATACATTTGATCAGAACGCTTACTTTGAATTGGGCAATGGTGTACTCCTAAAATTTTGGACAGACAAATGGCTTGGAAATACCACTCTTCAGGAGGATTTCCCAGATCTGTTTAGAATTGCTCAAGATCCCAATTCTGTTATTGCTGCTAATAGAGAAGGGATCAATTGGGATCTGAGATTTAGAAGAAATATGCACGATTGGGAAGTGAATGATCTGGTAGACCTTTTTGCTAGACTACAACATCGTCACATTAATCTCCAGGCAGCTGATAAGCTCAAATGGGGACACCAGAAAGGAGTTTATACAGTCAAGGAAGGGTATCAACAGTTGTCACATTGTCACATTAATCTCCAGGCAGCTGATAAGCTCAAATGGGGACACCAGAAAGGTGTTTATACAGTCAAGGAAGGGTATCAACAATTGTACTCTAAAAACCCTGTGATAGCTAACTGGCTCTGGAAACTCATTTGGAGGACCAAGCTACCACCTAAGGTAGTTTTTTTTTTACCTGGATAGCTTTATATGAGGCATGTCTCACCCAAGACAACATAAAGAAAAGAAAAATCCAATTCCCAAATAGATGCTATATGTGCAAAAAAAAGGCTGAAACCCCAGACACCTTCTTCTTCATTGTGAGGTGGCCTCAGAATTATGGAGCATGTTTTTTTGTCTCTCTGGCATCAATTGGACCACACCCCTCACTGTTAAGGATGCATATGAGAGTTGGAGTCTATGGAAAGTTGACAAAGCCATCAAGAAGATCTGGATTATGATACCTGCTTGTATTTTTTGGTGTATTTGGTTAGAGAGGAACAAGAGATGTTTTGATGGAGAGTCAACTGCTTTAGGCATTTTGAAGACTAGGTGCACTGAAAATTTGTTTAGTTGGACCAACTTGTATCCTGCTGTTAATGCAGAACAACTTCAGGATTTTACTAACTCATTAGCTCAGCTTATATTGTGCTGTTAAGGATGCATATGAGAATTGGAGTGATAGTTTGTATAGTTAGCCAGTAGATTTTTTTGTTAAGCTCAAATGCCATATCTTGTAAATTTTGCATCTTCCTGATGCTGTTATTAATACCACTTATCTAATAAAAAAAAATAAAAAGGAAAAAGAAATTTGTCCCATTGGGAATGCCAAATTTTTTTGTTGAACACAAATTCAAAATATTCAAGATAAGAAAAGGTTACAAATTACAATATTTAGTATTATATAGAGACGATACGAGCTACAATCTCTATGATAGCATTGGATCTACAAATGACATCACTTTTGATTCTTCTCACAAACATCAATTCAAGGGCTCTTGGCTTATTATGGAAGGGATGAGATCTACCACAAACTAGGATTTTAGATTAACTTTCATGAACAAAAGAATTGAAAACGCCTGCTTGAAATCTTGACTTGAACTTTGTTCGATTTATTGCTGACTAAGATCGCAGATGTAGAAGAAGATTTTGAAAATGCCTTTCTTTAGAGCTCCTCTAGCTTTCCTTTAGCTTGCTTGATGTATTTTCAAATTTCTTTGGCTTTAAGAGGATTCCTATTTATAGTTGCACGAGAAGGTAGTTTGTGATGAATTCTTCAATTTGATTGGTTGGCTTGAGTCATCAAATCTATCACAAAAGCTATGTGATAGTATTGTATTTTTATTGGTTGAACCATGTTATTTGTACACTTTTCCGCCTTTGATTGGTCTTTATGTTGACTTGACATGCCACATCATTTGAGCATGTTGTATTGTTTCATTGGCCTATGATTTGACTTGGATGTCATGTTTTTGAATACGTCGCTTGAGTTTGGATGTCCGAATGAAGTAGGTCTTGGACTTGAAATTAATGAAATTGACTTATTTTATTTGACAAGTCAAATAAACTGTTCAACCCAAATGAAACTGGATGTAAGTTTAATCCATGTAATCAGACTTAAAAACTAATCAAATAAATTTTAAGTGCTTACAATGAGATAGATGGTTACTGGTGTACCAAGAAAGCTAGAACTACTCATGGGGTGGCAATCTAAAGGAGTATAAAATCCTTGCGTACTGATTAAAAAAAGATCTGTGCACCCCATAGTTTTGGAGAAAATTAGTTTCAAAGTTGATGATGGTAGGAAGATCTTATTGGGCATTAGCTTTTGAAGTAACAATTTCAAGATCTTTTCAGATAGGTATGGTTAACTGAAGTTTTTTTTGGAAGATTGTAGAACAGATGAGCTTAGAACATAACATATAGAAGGCATTTGAATGACTGATGAACCCAGTAGCTGAACTCTATAGTTCACTGGTTTCTTCTCAAGGTTTTCTCTAGTAGTGAAGACAAGTTACTATGGAGATTGGATAATACACAACAAAAGCTGCTGTACAGTTAATTCTTGCTATAGGATGCTGACAAGCAAGGATCAATAAATTAGATCATGTTATCGGAGACAAATACAGTAGACAAAAATGCCTTACAAGGTAAGGTGGCTTGTTTCCATGGATTTTTGCTAAGGAAGCTTGCTTAACATGGATCACCTTTCAAAGAAGACATTTCCTGCTGTGTGATGCTACTTATGTGAAGAACAACCAGAAACTCAATCATTTGTTTCTACACTGTCAAGTAACATACCAGCTATGACACCGTTTTTCCATATTTTTATGCCCTTGTTGGGCAATGCCTGACACTGGTGCAGACATTTTAAGATGTTGGAAAAGAAAGGTGACAAGCAAAAGAATGTTTTAAGATGTTGGAAAAGAAAGGTCACAAGCAAAAGACAGCCAAATTGAATTGGAGGGAGTACTATCAAGTCAGTTGAAGATATCAAATAAAATAAAAAGTGTGCCCTCTTTAATAGATTAAATTTTTAGATGGTGATCACACACCTCAGTATTACATCAGAGTAGTTGGAGGTTTTATGTGCAAGTGTCATTGTCATAAAAAAATTTCAATGTGCTTGGCTCATGAAAAAGAATCAGGCCCGCATGCGAAAGTGTGTTGAAGATATAATTAAATAAATCAAAGTGCAACCATTCTAACAATTTAAGCTTTTAAATGGGTGACCACACAACAAATAGAACTACTCTTACTAGTTTGAGTTAAGGAGATGGGGCATATTTATAATTTACATTTTGGGAGACATTCTAAAATGTTAAGCAGGTCAAGTGGGACAATATGAGTACCACTCTGGATATTGTTTTTATACTGTTTCCTAAGGGATCAATAGGATTAAAGGAAGTTTTTGTGGCAGTGACAGTGGATCAAATCTAAGCTTCATGAAGGTTTTTTTTAAACTGCAGCCTTTTGCATCTTAGAGCCTGTTTGGATTGGCTTATTTTAAGTGCTTTTAAGCACTTTATAAGTGTGTGGGTTTTAAACAAGTGCTTTTAAGCACTTGTTTTTAAGCCAAAAGACAAATAAGCCAAAAGCTAAAAGCCCATCCAAACAGGCTCTATTCTTGCTAAATACTCCATCCGTCCCAAAATAAGTGTCACTTTAGCAATAAAAATTTGTCCCAAAATAAGGGTCACCTTAGGAACTTAAAGACAAAAATTAGTATGTTTTTCCAAGTATACCCTTGTACTAAAGAACTACTTATTAATCATGCTCAATTCTCAAGAAACATCTAATAAATAGGGGTACTTAGTGAACTATACCTTTCTATTTATTAGTTTTCTTAATGAGTATGATTATTGCTAAAGTGACACTTATTTTGGGACGGAGGGAGTAGTAATTTCATGCAGAAATCCTTGTGAAATCTTCTTTTCTAGGAGTGAATCAGTTAGCAGTCATTGTTGTGAGAAAAACAACTAATGACATGCTCTTCAATTTGTATATTTAAATTTGGTTTTTCTTGGTCTAAGTGATCAGTTTATGCTACAAGGCAATAATGCAACAACTTTTTTTTTTGAAAATGAATAATGCAACAACCTTAATATAGCAGTTCAATTGGTCTTAAATTTACGCGGAGTCTTGCTGTCTTTTGACTAACTTGTCGTTATTAAAATTTGGGTTAATTTCCGAGGGTGCTCCACAAATTGTTGATATATTTCAGCTTCTTACTGTAGTCTCATTAAGTTTAGCATTATATGCTGACTATTTAATAAACCAGAGACATTTTCTAGCTCAATGTTTCAACAGTTGTCAAATTATGTGGGAATACTTGTGTGAGGTTTAATAGTATGCTTATGATGAATGTGCATCAATGGCTCTGAAAATCTGATTCAAACTTTGATCACTCCTCTCTTTTGCATTATTATCCAGGTTGACATGGTTATAATCCCCGCAACGACAGGACAGATGGGTGTTTTACCTGGGCATGTAGCAACAATTGCTGAGCTGAAGCCTGGTATCTTATCAGTTCACGAGGGCAACGATGTGAACAAGTACTTTGTGAGTGGTGGATTTGCATTTGTTCATGCAAATTCTTTTGCGGATATAATTGCTATTGAAGCTGTACCACTTGATCGCATCGACCTCAATTTGGTTCAAAAGGGCCTCGCTGATTTCACTCAGAAGCTAAACACTGCATCAACCGATGTAGAAAAAGCTGAAGCCCAGATTGGAGTTGATGTACACAGCGCCCTTAATGCTGCTCTCACTGGTTAAGCAAACTGCAATAGTCTTTGTCCTTGGTGAATTCTGTTTTCCTTTGTGTCCGATTGATCAACTTCTTCACCCTTTTTGCATAAGCTGATAATGATGATGATTTCTGTTTTAAGTCCTGCATTACTCGAATAAATGATTTGGACAAGGTTCCTTACATGTTTTATTTGCTGCTATATAAGCTGTAAGCTAAACTGCAGTAATGAGAGAGAATTATCCAGTTGTCTCATGGTCCCTAATTGCTATCTTGGGATGCACTTTTTGTGTTGGTTTCCAGTTCTCACTCCGTCTCTATAATTGCTGTTACAGAGCTTTACGTAACTACGTATATTTAATTTCTGTCTATTTCATGCTGTCTGCTAAAGAAATAGACATAACGTTGTCCGATACTTTGAGTAAATGAGTAGTGTAGCGCGTTCAAACACATATTTCTTGTGTCAACTTTCCATTCATGGAAACACACATTCTCTAGGAGGTTATGCCAAGAAATGTTACATTTGTTCTTTGAATAGGAAACAGAACAAAGAAGGCAAGAAAGATTTAAGTAAATTTAGCAATACTGAGGTTAAAGAACTGGAAATCTAACAAAGATTTTATTTTCAAAGGCTTGAAGGAGCGTAGCCTCAAGACTTTTCTCTCTCCGATAACTTCAATCGGTATCTGTGCACCCAAACTATATGAAACCAGGAGGTGTGTAAAGTTGCTTAAGATGTTATATTGAGAACTTTTTGGTGTACACATCAAATGTCTCATTAGCAGTCAACTGGGGCTCCTGCAACCAAAAGGTAAACAATGAAATATTTATACTTCAAACATCATTTTGTGTAATATGAACTGTTTTTTCTTGAGCTGAGGATCTATCAGAAACAGTAAGGTCTACGTACACTCTACCTAACCCAGACCCTTCTTTGTGTATATTGTTCCTGGGAATATCTATTTCTAGCGATAAGTAAATGTATTCATAAGTTATAGTTACCTGTCTCATCCCAAAGCCAGAGCTGCTTCTGCCGGCAGTTAGCATTGTGAGAAGAGAACTGGCGATTTTGCTTCCTAAATCACTATCAGAATTGCGGATGGAGGATCTGATGGCATTAAGAATACTTCCATAAGTAGTTCCTTGTCCGCGCTCAATTGCTTGGATGAAAGAGAAGGACATTGCACCAGTTGACATGACCTTGGCCAAACTCTGCCATCAACAAGTAAGTCATTTAATTGGCTTTTTTTAGGTTGATTTACACTACTTAGGTTGATTAACTTCAGATTAAAAAGTGAATTTTACATCTGTATCTGCTGACTTTTGATGATCATCACAACCACTGAAAGATATAGCCTCTCCTCCACTTGTTCCTTTCCATGTTCCTGATCGAGGACGATGGTCTTCCCACACATATCGTCCAGTTCTGCATTAAGAGTAAACGTAAAGCGACTACTAATAGTTTGGACAGGAGTAAGTAGAACAAAAAGTAGTAGTATCACTGACCTGTCCATCCTACAAAGATATGGTAAATCTAGCATAGTACCACTGTGACAAGCATCTATGATGGCGTGAAGCTTAGCGCCACGAGGAAGAGGCCTAACTAATGTTGCATTTAGTTCATCATCAACAATCATTCCTTTTTTTACATAGTCTAAGGGGCAAAGTGTTTCATCATAACCATCAACTTCATCTAAAGTGTAGTTCCTTTGTTGTAAGCCATGACCAGAAAAATGAAACACCAGAGAATCCCCTGCTTTAACACCTTGCATTAGCCAATAGATTGCTTTTCTTATGTTACGTATAGTTGGAATTCTGTGTGGATCTCTTTCTTCTTCTGTAAGTGAGAAAATGGAAGATTAGAAGTTAGGATTGGTTAATATGAGTTTTGGTGGAATAGATAGGACAACTAGATGAAAAAATTGGTTTTATCACAAATAAGTTATTTTGTTGTTGTTGTTGTGATGATTGTGGTATCTAGGCCAACTTGCACGCATCTTGACTAATTCATGGGGTGTCTACTACCTCTCATCAACACAAATATCAGGTAACTCTATCCACCAAGCTAAGGCTTAGACAGATGGGAAGAAACCACCTAGTGTCGATAATGTCACTCCATTTATTCTCATTATACTAATGGTAAACAAATATTCTTTACACTGTCGGTGTATATAACTTAAATCTTTCTAACATAGCTCTTAGTGTTGAAGTTATACGTCGGTTAACGCTCATGAAATACCAACGGTTGCTTGTCCAACATAGTTAGTTATCTACTTGATCTCATTTCCACAGGTTATACAATCAAATCTCTTTAAAACAACGTTGTTGTATGGATATTGTTTGGTTGCTACAGCGAAATGCTGTTATAAGAACCATATAATATGACCTTTCACAAACAATCGATTCCAAAAAAATAACTAATTATAGTGAAATGTTGTTATAACGAATGATCGTTAAAAGAGATGCCCATATAAGGAATTAGCATTTCCTTTGGAGGCAACTCCCTTTTATGGAGAAAGCTATGATAGTCATATAAAGCATTGAAGAAGAACAAAGTGATGTGAAATCCTAAAGGTGGTTCTCTTTCTTTAAAGTTGTGTGATTGAAGAAAGTTATAGCCTATAGGCATCTTTAAATTTTATTTTTTTGGGGAAAGTATTTTATAATGTGTTAATGGGACAACTCAATGAAATTCTAAAGTAGATTACACTGTTTACACACATTAAACACACTATGCATCAGATGCTTAGTTCAGACCAAAAGAATCCACTAAGTTTGGATAAAATCTAAGTTATATATACCGACAGTTCATATTTTAGTATATTTCAGGCAGAAAAAGGGAACATTCTATAGTTGAGGTGTACAACAATAACAACATACTCAATAAAATTTTATAAATGGGGTCTGGGGAGGATAGAGTATACACAATCCTTATCACTACTTTGTGGAGACAGAAAAACTGTTTCCGAAAGACCCTCGACTCAATTGTCGATAGTTGAGGTGTATTTTGATAAATAGTTGGTGATAGTACCGTTTAGGTAGAAAACTTGCACATCTGATAGCTCAGATGTTCAGGTATGAAACTCAAAAAATAGGAATACTCTAGATGTGTTTTTGACTATTAAATTCAAAACATCATATCTCAAACAAATAAGATTAAAACTCAATTATTAACAATTGAAGTCATCATTCTATAATCCAAAACCTATAAAGTTTAAAATTCTGGCTTCGTCTCTGACGGTAAAAGTGAATATTTGGCAAAAAAGTAGTAGTAATAAAAGAGAGAATATTTTACCAGTGAGCATTATAACAGCTTCTTGAGGGAACTTGAATCGATTGACAAGCAAGAACTTCATACATTTAGCATCATTGATGCATCCTTGGAGCTCATCTTTAGTGTTTTTATATGTAATTCCAATAATCAAAGCCCTCTTCCGGCCAAAGGCCGGAGGAGGTTGAATCTTCTGTCCGGCCGTGGGAGATGCGCGACCATGTAACATAGGAAAGTAGTTATTCATGTATGATGTTAACCGGGATGTCTTTCGAAGTTCGGTTGTGTCAGTCGATACTGTTGCGCAACAGATTGCGCAGCGTATCGACTGAGCACCACTAGGGAGTTGTAAGGTTGTGTGGCAATTGGTACACTCCACAAACTTCATCATTTTAAAATAAAATTTAAGAAAATTAAAAAGAATAATGAAGTTTGTGCAAGATTATGAAGAAAGATGTAACATAGAGATGAGATAGAGTTCAAGATTCACTATTTTGATATTTGGTTTAGCTCAATTGGGGGAGTAAGCATCTATTTATAAGTATTTCAAAAAGGGTTTAAGCCTAACATTGATTTAGAATTCGGAGTTTATGAGTTTTTACAATAATTTAAGTTAATACAATAATAATAATTAAGTTCAGTGTAAAATATTTCGCATATATCACTAAAAACTAGATTAGCTATGAACTTCGTCACTAGTAGCTCGTAATCACTAAATGTGATTAGCGACAAATTTTGCTATTTAAGCAACATAATTTGTCAGCTGCAAAAATTTTACTTTTTAATATCGTGAGTATGTGCGTGTGCATGCATATATATTGAATATACAAGCTACTTAGTTCACGTGAATCGATAATCAACCCTCTTTATCCGCACTTGTTAAGCTATTTAAACCGTCAGTATGTATTATGTTTACACTATCAAATTACCCCAAGAATACTAGACACAACACCTTAGCAACCAACTAGTGCATCAACTTTTTAACTTTTGAGTTGACAATTGTACACAAAAAGCGATGATTCACTTGTCCCAGTCTATATTGATATCGTGACATATAATCGAAATGATTCTCACTAGATATATATAGCTGTACATATATATAATTGAAACGTTTTTTTATTAGATAGTTATTTTTTTTTCTTGAAAAAACCTCGTGTTAACGAATGAAAGAATGAGAAACTATTAATGAAAATGAAGATTCGCGAAGTAGACAAAACAACATAGAAAAGATAGTATGACAAATGTATAGTAAGATAAAAAGTGTTTTACACAGTACTTCATTAGATAATATTTTAAATTATTTTACTAAGTTATGAATTTTAATAGTAGGAAAAGAACAAAGTATAAGATCCTCTAGTCTATGCCATAAATCCCCCCTAGTACCCACCATGAAATATATATAAGTTTTTAATAATTAGATGGAGATTCCATTACAGGCATGACAAACACTTTGCTCCCCTAATAACAATACATATAGAATAGGCAAATAATAGATAAATACGCCTTTTAATTTGGCTTTAACTGGTATATATGTTCTTTAATTTTTGGTGTATACAAATAGACACTTAGACTTGTATAAAGTTGAAGAAGTAGATATATGCGTCTTATGTGGCCTACTTGTTCAAATTTATACAAATTTAAGTGTTACTTATGCACATCCCAAATTAGAGGGTATAGATGTCAGTTGAAACCAAGTTAAAGGACATGTTTATGTATTATGACTAGAATATGTACGCTAATCTTACTCCTATACAAAAAGACAGAGACTATTTTGATAGATAAATCATTTTCGACTTAAAATAAATGACTATTTCATGTAGGATTGAAGAGAAAATAACAATAAGAAAATAGTAAAGCGAAAAAAGCAGAAAACAATAGTAAAAATTAATGAAGAATAAGATAATTAGCGAATACTAACTAATGCTACTAAATATGAAAAAAATGAGCAGAGGAGACTAGCTTCTCCCCCGTCGTAAAAGTAGATAGGATTTAATAATATTTTGTTTGCTTCAATTTGTTTATCATAATTACTATTTGAACAATTAAAGATATCTTTTTCAACCTCAATTTTTGAAATACTTTTTAAATATTTTTAATTGTTAATTGTGATTTATGATGCTTTTTAAATTATTTTTAAATATATAAATTTTATTTTAATAAATATTCTATATCTGAATTCAGATTGAACGTTAATTCATTTGACCCTTATACTTGGAATTAAGTCAAGCATATCGCAACAAAAGGAGTAGTATATTTGGTCATCTTTATAGTGTGTTGGAAGAATACAAACATCTTTATTATATTTTTTTTTATATACATAAGAAGGAGAAAACAAAGAAAGACGTGAGATATATCATATTCTTTGAAGTGTGATTTTTTAAATTCTACGTAAATACAAAATGTTTTATACCCATATTACCTTGTTAAAGGAAATATTTTTTCTTATGGAAGCTTTAACTTTTCTCTTAATAATCCCTAAATATGACACATGACTTTCCAGTTTCCACCACCATTAACTTCATTGATTCTTGTTTTAATGGAATAATAATAGTGATTATTATTATCATTATTATTTGGCAATTTAACACGAGATAAACTATTGAAATTCAACTTGGTAGAAGCTTCTATTGAGAGGTTTGACTTTGTTAATTAATGTTGAGAGAATAAAACATGCTATAACCTTTTGCACACAAAATGTTTTCTAATTTTTTGGGATAAAGTTTTTTCAATATTGTAATTCAAAATGTCTTTTGCTATATTCCATTTAGGGGAAAAAGCAATTTTAGTCCTTGAATTATTGCTTTATTTCCATTTTAATCCCTATGATATTCGGCTAACACAAATTTAACCTTCAGTTAAATAAAAAAAGGTAATTTTAGTCCAATCATTAACAGAACCACAAACACCTTAATGAAATAACTAAGTTTTATTTGAACTTCCCCTTAGTCATCTTTCTTTTCGTCCCAATTTATATGACATAGTTGCGAATATCATCATTTTATATTTGACAACTAGTTAACTGTATCATTCCATTTTTTTCTTATTGAATCTTACTTAACACGTTATTCTGAAAAAAAAATCAACTAAAAGTAAACACTAACGTGACTTTAATAAGGACAATTTAATAAGCGGTGAAACGAGCACTAGTGAGACTACACATCTAGCCCCAATGAATTATTTATTGAGTATAGCATTTGTAGTATCTGAATTACCCTGATAGAAATAAATAGTGTGATTTCTTAATTTAACTATCGTTAATAATTGGATTTATATCATCCTTTTACTTTAATGAAAGGTTAAATCTGCGTAGTCGAATATTACATGGACTAAACTAGAATAAGAAAATAATCATGGATCAAAAAAGCTATTTCCATTAGTATAAATTATCTTTGATAAAATTAGTATTTTATGTTTAGATGGTACATAAAAAATGTGATTGATGGATTAAAATGAAATAAAGCTAAGATAGAGTGTCAAAATAATAAAATCAGGACAAGTTAAGGAAGTTGTATATGTGTTTGGCCAAAAATTAAAATAATATTTGAACATAAATAAGTTTTATCGAATAAAAGAAAATTTTGCAAGGCACATTATCGTAATGGCTAGACAGAAGAAGATTTAATACTTCCTTGGCAGAAGGAAGGACATAGGTGACTAAGGGTGAGGCCATAATTTTGACTTTTTGAGGTCTCGAAAAAAAATTATAATAGTGAATTTTATGATTTTATTTCATTTAAAATAATATTAAAAATTGTTAAAAAAACACAAACTTATAAATATAAAATAAAGAAATAAAGAAATAAAGATTATCTACTTCTTATCAAAAATATTTTAGAACTTTAGATTAAATAATTCAATACTTAATATTAATAAATAAAAAATTACCATAACATCCAAGATTATGCATTGAACAAATGACAACATTTTATTGACTATAATTAATTCTTACTTTTATAAATAACAAAATTACTATTTAAACTTAAAAGCTTTATATTTTTTTTAGTATGCTACACTAAAATAAGTATCTATGTGAAATAATGTTGACACTAAATTTTGACCCTTTACAACATGAATTAATCATCGAGTTTCTTCAATTTTAAATGATTTCAACACTTAATTAGCAAATTGTATTACTTTGTTAAAATTAAGAAATTAAATATTTAATTCGTGTCTCCAATTCGTTAGGAAACTTCTCAAAGGAAATCTGTCCCTTCATTACATTTATTTCTATTCTTTGTACCCAAAATTAAATCAAGGTTGGTCAAAATTCTCAAGTTAAATCAGGCCCAAAACCTCGATCTGCTCAACTCTATGAAAGCCACGATCTGCTCAACTCTATAAATAGAGTATGGTTTTTCTCATAAAGTCAAAACCAACTCCAAATAGAATTACAATTCCATTCCCTTTCCTAATAGAATTGAAAATCAAATAAAGAAAATAATTTCAATCTTTTTCAAAGTAGGATTAGGTCATGACCTTTGGCTGAAACATGAGCAACATCATAGCCCAACAGGTTGGTCAAGATTCTCAAGCTAAATCAGGCACAAAGCCACAACCAGCTCCAATTCCTTATCCTTATAGGCACCTCTATTCCTCATAGAACATGTACACACATCTCTACAACCGACTCAAGAACAAAGACGAACCCTAAGCCCCAAATTCAAAATCGACATACCAAATCCTCCATCCCCACTTTGATTCTGTACATCGTCATTAGCATGAATATGAAGCCACCTGAATCTTTCCCTAATGTTCTTCAACCCGAATGTTACTCTAGTTTTGTAAGTTTGGATAGTAACCTAGTAATTGCCAATTATTTTTGAAATATTAATATTACTCAAATAAGTTTTCAACAGTGTACCAATACTCAAAATGTTGTGATAGTTCAATATTTGTAATGCTGAAATATCAAAAAAGAATAATATTAAATGATGATTATATTAATTAATAATTGTTGTTGGTGTTGTTTATAAAATAGAGTATTCTATCATGTTCATAGTTTAATGTTTTAAATAGGGATAAGGGTCTAAAAAATACCCTAATTTTGATCGAATTAACTGTTGCGATACTAAACTTTCATGAGGACCTATTACCTCCCTAGACTATTTAATACCGTATTTTAAACATATATATTTGTCCACGTGGACAATAAAAAATAATGCAAAATTATAAATAGTAATGTGTCCACGTTGGGCACATATATACCTTTAAAATACACTATTAAATAGTTCATGGGGTAAAAAATACGGTATTAAATAGTCTAGGGAGGTAATAGGTCCTCATGAAAGTTTTAGTATCGCAACAACAAATTCGACCAAAGTTAGGATATTTTTCAGACCCTTGTCCCTTTTAAATAAGACGATTGCATACTTCAATATGATATCAATACATATAAAAATCCTCTTCAATTTGAATTTTACCATCACTCCCTTTATAAGTTTTTGGTCAAAAACATCAGTAAATTATACCTCAAACTTAAGCTACATCCTTAAAGTACCATTCTTAGCAGAAAACATCTTTCAAGTATTTAAAAGTGAGCAATTTTCATCCTTTAAACTAAGGGATCCTACAAAAACATGAGTAGTTCGCGTGACTATCAACAAAAGTATCCCTGCATATATAATTTCATTATTTGCTATAAAAAGTTCTTGAAAAAAATATTTAAAATCTTAGACATTATTGCTTACGAAAATAAAAAATGTTTGGAAGGTGTGAGGGTACATGATCTGCTCTTTTTCTCATTTAGTAACAAAAAGAAGCTGGAGCTTAATTATCTTTACCTTTTTCATAGCCAAATTGTATTTAGAATCAATAAATTTTTGGGCCAATCTGATATTGAAGTGATCAAAATATTGATTATGTCTCGCATTTGAGTTTCTTTCTACATTATTAGAAGCGAAAGTCTCCAACAAACGCCGCTTCTAGTATATTCGATTGAGAAAAAACATATTTCAACTAATAATATTTTTAATATCGAATTACATGAAAAATAAATGAGAAAACTGTCAAATTAAAAGATTTTGCATAATGCTAAACTCAATGACCAAAAAATTTCACGATAATATTTTGGCGTATCTAAGACTAATAATTAGAAAGGAATGACTTAATTTTTGTGGGATCTATTAGTTTTCTGATAAATTAAAATAGAAGGATGAAAATTGTTCACTTTTAAATACTTGAATGATGTTTTCTGCTAAGAATGATACTCTAAGGATGTAGTATAAGTTTGGGGTATAGTTTAAGGATGATTTTGGCCAAAAACTCCTCCCTTTATATATCACGTGTTTGATTCATAAAAAAAATAAAATCTAAGCTTGCAAGTGAGGAGGAGAGAGTTAAGCCAAGGTCCTAGTCCCTTCATATCTGAATCAATCTTAGACTTTTTTGAAGAATTTCACACTTATGGGCATACAAACTTAGAGAATATATGTCCTATATTGGTAGTGCACAACACATTCCAGTAGATATGGACAAGTCAGTAATACCAATTAAGAAAGTCTTTAAGTTAGAGGACAAATACTGCTAAACAATTATAACAGAAAAACCAAAAATCAAAAATCAAGGTGCATAACGGTACATCAAAAGCACAAATAGGGAATTTGCAAAACAAAACAAGGAGAAAGAAATATAAAACGGTTTTAATACTTTACCTTTATTTTCAAACCTCGATTGTTCTTATACGATAATAAAAAAGAATTACATAAAAAAAATAGTAATAATAACCAAATATTAATCTCAAACTAGTTAAAATCGATTACCCAGCCCAAAAATTGAAAATCACAACAAAACTATGCCTCAATCCCCATATTATAAAATTGGGATGGGCTACAACAAAAATTGAAAAAATCAAAAAATAAATTAAAAAAATTACTAGGACTATTAATTATATGTCCTTATAATTTTCAAATATTTAAAGTGTCACAGGAGGAAGTAGCCACTTGGAACCTTCAATATAAGCAAGGGAAATAAAAGGTTTTGCCTCTGCATCACTTAATTTCTTTGTAAATCCAACTCTTTTTTCCAAAGCTGCTCCTGCTCCTTTACAATTGTATTCTCCATAAAATACCGACCTAAAAATAATATGAATTTAGGTTATATGCACGGATAATATAAAAAATAATAATATGATGCACTTTTACTGAGTACAAAATTTAAAAAAAATAAAAAAAAATATTAATAGATTTATATGAACATAATCATTTCAAAATATCAAATTTATCACCAAAATGATTTATTGACGTATATACATCATCCAATAGGGGCATGCAAGTCAATCCAACGATAAAAAATAATAATAATAATTAAATTTAACTTTTATACACTAACAATTAGTGACTTACTTGTCGTTTTCGGGTTTGCCATTATCTGACCATCCTTCAGGGTGAACAACATCAGTCATATCAGAATATAAGAAAACAACTTTACCGAAAGGCTTCCATGCCCTGCCCAAATATGCTGTGTTGCCTGTTCCAGTAATAGTACAATGCACAAAAGAATATCCACTGTCTACATTTTCTGCATCTCTTGCATGTGCTGTTACCATTGCCATTGGATCCCCTGGAATTACATGTGCCTCTGTGTTCTATATTTTTCCCAAAAAAAATAGAAGAAAAAAATTCATTAATATTATTAAAGTTTTTAGATATGTTAAATAGTTAAATTGCATGCATATCCTGAATTGAATTGATAAATGAACGGTTAAGTTCTTAAAAATTGAACTCATGCTTAATAAGATATAATAACTCCTTTAAGGTACGAGTCATGATACATAACTTATAGTAAAATATTATGATGAAAAAATTATATATTTGTGCTCGCAAAAAAGTTATTTGTCATAAGGGGAAAAAATTAAAAACCAGCACAATAGGGGTAAATTGCAAATGATCACACTATGATAGGCTATGTCATCATGGACTAAACAATGAATCATATCTCAATACAATCCACTCAACTCGATCTTTTATAAAAAGTATTTTCTAATAATTTGTTTGATTACGAAACAAAATGAATAATTTTTTTTCTTTATTATCACTATATATAAAATATCAACCAAAAATTAATTTTATAAAAAATTGATAAATTTTCTCGTGGATTAATTTAAGCTATATATTTAATCCAATTTATCAACCTAACTTTTAGATGAGCTAAACTGGATGGATCATGTTTCTGTACATAGGCTGATTTTGCCACCTCTCCCTATCAATATTAAGTTAGATTCGCCTGTGTCGAAAAGATGGTTATGATTTTCTTTTTTTTGCTTACCAAATATATGGATTTGCCATTGCCAAAGATGAAATCAACAGTGCCTTCAATATAACAATCTTTAAAGAAATGTTTTCCACTATCATCACAAAAAGTGTCTTGAAATCCAAACATTTTACAATTATACAATGAGGCTTTATCTCCTCCTGTCCTCAATGCTGCTGCTTGAGCTAATTCCATTTTTCCATCTGGTCTTGGTGCTGTATTCTAATCATAATAATTACAACAATAAACTAGTTAGAGACATTCAGTGGCGGAGTCAGAATATCGACTATTGATGTGTTAAAATGAAAAGAAGAAAATTTGTGTAGAAGTTAGGAGTGTCAATATTATTTTATTCTAGCTATACAATGTAATTTTTTAACGAAAGGGTGTTGATAAATACCTATCAACTAACATTGATCTAGGAAAGACCTAATGAATTCTTTTAATGTATCATTTCTGAGTTCAATGAGTTATGGAATTTTTTCCCTACCACTTTTTTTTTTTGGGGGGGGGGAGGGGGGGGGGGGAGGATATCTATGACTATGAGGATGGTCTATAGGGTACATAACTATTTTTTTGGTTTACCTAGGTAATTTTAATGTGATCGATTTGTCCTTTTTGCAATTAATTTTGTAATAGTATTCACTGCTCTAGTTAATTGTCTACAAGTTCCGAAACTTTTTGAATTATGTATATTATCATCTCATTTAAAAGTCTAAGACAAATAGAACGAACACCATTTTATTTTTTTAATTATGTCTTTAACATGCTCCCCTCATGTATGTATGAAACTGATTCTCATTTTTGATAATAGGTTACCACAACTTGAACTTAGGGCTTTATTTGTTACGATACTATGTTGATGTGTACCAGTTTCATATTTATTTATTTAAAAAGGCGTATTTTTATTTTCTTTAAAAAAAAGAAAAAAGGAATACGTACCACGAAGTTGATATTAACAGCACTGAAATATTCAGATTCAACAATGACAGTGGCACTTTCAACAATAGTATATTGTTTTGCAGTTCCATGAAATATAATATTTGGGACATTTTTAGGGTCTCCATATAATGTAACAAAAGGCTTATTTCTCTCAATTTTGACTTTTTCAGTGTAATTTCCACCTCCAATCCAAATAATAACTCTTCTTTTATTCCCTTCTGGAATACTTTTAACAGCTTCTGTTAGAGTCTTGAAATCACCACTTCCATCTGTCCTCACCTTCAATCGCGATCGAAAATTCAGAATATAGAGTCAGTAGATTTAAAATTCTACATGGTAATAATCTTATATTGAAAAATACAAAAGTATTTGATTTATATCATAAGAAAAAAAATATAATAAAGAGTTACTCCTTTCATTTCATTTTATGGTAAAGGTATTTGAGTGAGTATGAAGTTCAATTTTTTTTTAAAAAGGTTGAAATTTGTGTTTTAAGAATGAAATAACATTCTTCTGTATCGTTAAGTATAAATTGGTAAGTTTAAAGCTAAATTATTTTTAATATTGAAAAATGTCACTTTGAGCAACTAAAATGAAAGTTTTGGCATATTTACGCAAATGTCCCTCTTTTTAAGCCACCATTTAAATTTTGCCTTTTTATTTTTTACTTTTTATAAAGGTTATGCTAATATAGTCTTTTGGGAGTGACAAAATATTAGATTGTCGTTTAACGTCTAAAAGAATTTAACAAGATACTTATTTTGCTCAAAAGGGATCATTATATCATAGTCTAAAAGATTCGTAAATTGCATGATAAATTAAAAAGGAAAAATATGATTTACTAAACAACTATTCAAAACGGAATAATCATCGAAAATTAATTTCAAAAGAAAATCACATAAAATGGAAAGTATGAAATATGTTTATGAAAATAAAAGAGGAAAAATAAATACTTTTTGAACATAAAAATTGTAAGATTTGAAAAAACATCAAAATGGTATTTGAAAATCAAAGTAAATGTTTTAACATGAATATAAACTGAAGTTATTTTTAAATTTTTTATGAATAATCTGAAGTGAAAATTACGAAAATAGCTAACCTTAATGATAGTTTTATTAGCCTCAGCAGCTACAAGGGCAGGGTCTAAAGTGTCTTTTCTTGCATCTAATGGTTTAACATTTGCTTCAAACCAACTATTTAATTGTGATTTATCAGCTGGAATTGGAATTGTATCATCAGAAAAAACTCTAGGAATAAAAAGAAGAATTGTTAAAACAATAGTTTCCAAAGCAAAAATTGTATTTTTTCCAGACATTTTTATTTTATTTTATTTTATTTTTTTATAATTTTTTTTTGTTTGTTTTTTTTATAGGTAAAATTGTTTTTTTGTTTGTTTTTGTTTTTCTCTACAAACTTAGAAACAAGTGTGGGTATTTATAGAGAAAAAAAATTAGGGAAGAGTTGAAAAAATAAAAATAATTAGCGGTAGAGATTAAATTAAAATTGTGGTAAATAATTTAGAGAAAATAACTCTATGGTAACACTAAAAAAGTGCATATGGATGATGGAATATTATTGATTTTTTTTTTTGCATTGTCTGTTCAGTAGGTAAATATTGTAAGGCAATACGAGTACTACGTTAATAGATGGTTTTAATGTAAGGTTGTTTATAATAATTTTGTATATATATACTAATATAGTGTAAAAGTGTATTTACGCAATCAAAACACTCATTCAAATATGAGTAGTTACCTCTATTTTCTTTTGTTCAATTTTGTATAAAAAAATTAAACCAAAAATATTTCCCATTCAAGAAACTAAAAAACCAAAAAAAATATTAAAAATGGCTGGAAAAAATACCATATTTGTTGTGGAAACAATTATCATAACATTTCTTTTTTTCAATATTATTGGCGTATTTTCTGATGATTTAGTTCCAATTCCAGCTGATAAATCACAATTAAATAGTTGGTTTGAAGCAAATGTTAAACCATTAGATGCAAGAAAAGACACTTTAGACCCTGCCCTTGTAGCTGCTGAAGCTAATAAAACTATTATTAAGGTGAGTGAAACGTGTGAACATTTTATCTAAAAATTTAAATCGTTAGAGATTTTTTTCATAATTATAATCTTCATGGTGCATCCCGCATGCTGGACAAATTTAATTTTTATGAGCTAAGTACGTTTTTTTAATAATTTTTTTTATAATAGATGACGATTATACTCGAACCTAGGAGCTAGGACTTATTATGCTTACAATAATGCATGTTAAAGTGTGCACCTATCTCTTTTTCTAATATGTTCATAAAGATATTTGATAAGTACTTGTTTTTCCATGTATCTTTTTCTACTATATGATGAAAATATATATGCATAATATTTTTATTTATTTAATTATATATCAACACATCCTTTATGCACATAATACCTTTTTTGTTTATTTAATTAGGACTCACTTCTTTATGAATGTCAAAAAGATTTGATCACGAGAAATTTATCTGCCTTGATATTATGTTTAAATGTATGATTATAATCTTATTTACCAGTTTATCTCACGTACATAACACTTTTTTTTGTTTATTTAACTACGACTCGCCTCCCCATGAGTGTCAATAAGATTTGAACACGAGAAATTTATTTGCTTTGATATTATAATTAAATGTATGACTATAATCTTATTTATCAGTTTATCTCACGTACATAATACTTTTTTTGTTTATTTAATTACGACTCGCCTCCCCATGAGTGTCAATAAGAATCGAACACATGAAAAATTTATCTGCTTTGATAACATGTATGATCGTCATAATCTTACTTATCAGTTTAAGTTATCAAAGAGGAGAATACACATATTTTTTTTTTATTAATTATATATGTTTCAACATCGGTTTTAGTAGAATTTGAAATTTATTAACTCTAAATTTTGAATTTACGCAACGACAGGTGAGGACAGATGGAAGTGGTGATTTCAAGACTATAACAGAAGCTGTTAAAAGTATTCCAGAAGGGAATAAAAGAAGAGTTATTATTTGGATTGGAGGTGGAAATTACACTGAAAAAATCAAAATTGAGAGAACAAAGCCTTTTGTTACATTTTATGGAGACTCTAAAAATGTCCCAAATATTATATTTCATGGAACTGCAAAAGAATATACTACTGTTGACAGTGCCACTGTGATTGTTGAATCTGAATATTTCAATGCTGTTAATATCAACTTCGTGGTACGTATTCCTTCATTTTAAAAATAAAATAAAATAAGTCGTTTTGAGGTTGTGTGGGGTTTGGCATGGACCTCTACCATGTTTTGTTAACCATCCATTATAAAAAAATTCATTTATTTATTTGATAATAGAACATTAGGTCAACACGCAAGGAAGCATATTGAAGACATAATTAAGAAAAAAATTATTTTTTCTATGTTAACAATTTAAATTTTTAAATAAAAACAATGTATCAGACCTCAATATGCCAGCCGTTTAGGAATTCTTCTATAGCTCGTAGATAAGACAAAACTACTTTTGAAAGAGAATCTTTTTCCATCTACATGAGATATTTGTTTGGTACGATCCCTCCATCACCTCAAAATGAAAGGGGTGATCTCATAGTTCTTGATCTGTGAAGATGCATTATGAGGTGCTCTATTTTATTTTTTCATGTTGACACAATTCAATAAGTTTGACCCACTGAACTTGCCCTAAATCATTTTTAGGCGCGATCATAAACATAACATAGAAATCACACTTGAAAATGATAACAATTATAATTAGCTAAAGCAATGAGTGCTATAGTGAAACTAATTGAAAAAAATCGGCTACATTAAAAGCACCTTAACATTCTATTAGACTAAGAAATGATACATTGAAAGAATTCGCTAGGTTTTTCGATATTTATCAATAGGACATAATTAATTTTTTTTTTTTTTTCCTTTTTTTTTTTTTTTTATTCTATAGAATACAGCACCAAGACCAGATGGGAAAAGTGACAAAGCTCAAGCAGCAGCATTGAGGACAGGAGGAGATAAAGCCTCATTGTATAATTGTAAAATGTTTGGATTTCAAGATACATTTTGTGATGACAGTGGAAAACATTTCTTTAAAGATTGTTATATTGAAGGCACTGTTGATTTCATCTTTGGCAATGGCAAATCCTTATATCTGGTAATTATAAATAATTTTAATTCATAGTTCTCTATTAATTATAATAGACGTATTCATGATTTAAACCTGCTAAATTCAATCAGGAGCGAAATCATGTCATGCAATATAATGAAGCGATTCATATGAATCTCCTTTGTCAAAAAGTAAGGGTACAAGGGTCCAACTAAATCCCGTTAGTTGAAATATTACACTATAGAAATAGAGTAAAATATTACTATTTTCTTGCATATATATAAATTGTTGGATCGAACTTGACATAACATATATATATTTTTGAATCCTCTTATTTAAATTTCTGATTCTGTTATCAAAAAATTATTATACTGCACAAATAGGGTAAATACATTTTTTACTTATGTATAAAATTATGAATCCCCTTAATATATAGGAACATAGGTGGATCCCTCCCTAGGGGAGGAGTTAGGGTACCATAAGGGGGTTCATCAAAAAATTATACTATAAATACACGATCAAAATTATTTATTATGTATATATAGAGTATATATTGACTTCTTCTTATGTTTATTTCTTTATATTCTGAATTTCCTTAGCGAACATTCTGATTATACCACTATTGCTATCCCTTGTCTATGTATTCATGTACGTCATAGCCAGGGGCGAATTTATGTACTAATTTTGGGTCACCCGAACCCGTGGTCATTCGACTAAACTCGATATATTACTTCTATAATTATTAAAGAATATATTAAATTAAAACTTGTTGAACCCGTTCTCAAAATGGCTGGATGGTTCGCTGGTACCACTGCAAAATTTCAACTCACAGGTCGCAGGTTCGATCCCAGGCAGCCCCAATTTGCTTCAAATTATTTTTATTAACTAAAACACATTTTTCATTTTAAAAAAAAAAAAAAGAAGAGCTA
>NW_006239467.1:226825-227043 GCF_000226075.1 Solanum tuberosum
TATATATCACTTTAATTTTAGGGTTTTCATATAAAAAAATCTTGTCATTACTTATAATAGGAAATCATCAATAACTAAAGAGTTGATTATTTCAAACTTACATATTTTGCGGATGTAACTTGTAAGGAATGTGTTTCATATTATATTATCAATTTTGAAGGGTGTGATTCCTTTTTTTTTTTAATGTGAAAGGGGTGTGATTCCCTTCTTTTTTTTTT
>NW_006239467.1:227078-231960 GCF_000226075.1 Solanum tuberosum
TTAAATGTGAAAGGGGTGTGATTCCTCTTCTTTCTATGAATATGTGATTTCGAATGCAAAAGAGGCATAAGTCCTCTTTTTATTATGAATGTGTGATTTTCTTATTGTTAAATGTGAAAGGGGTGTGATTCCTCTATTTTAGTTAGATTTGCAAGGATTGTGATTCCTCTATTTTATTTGAACTTGCAAGGGTGTGATTCCCTTATTTTTTATTGTGAAAGATATGCGATTCTCTTATTTTATTTTAAATTTGCTAGTTAAATTTGTGACTAAGTTGAATAGCATTGGTGAAGAATTTTTGAATGGATGTTTAGTTTGTAAGATAGAGCGGAAGATATTTGAAAATGTAAGTAATGATGCTATTATAGATCGTTTTCAAAATATGAAGTTTTGTCGAGTACAATTGTAAACTGATGATATTTTTTGTGGTAATGTAATTTTTATGTATTGCTCGCTTAGTTATGTTATTATAAATTTTTTGATATTATCTTTAAAGCAATGGTGCACCCGTTTTCTTAAAATCCTGGATTCGCCTCTGGTCATAGCGCTAGTATATCTATGCTCAATTATTAAAGAGTAGCATGGATAAGTCATTTTTGATAATTCGATGACATATTAAAACTTTTTTTCACAAATAATATAATGTTTTTATTTTTTTTTGGAAAAATGTAGAACACAGAGACACATGTAATTCCAGGGGATCCAATGGCAATGGTAACAGCACATGCAAGGGCAGCAGAAAATTTTGATAGTGGATTTTCTTTTGTACATTGTATGATTACTGGTACTGGAAATACAGCATATTTAGGAAGGGCATGGAAACAATACTCTAAAGTTGTTTTCTCTTATACTGATATGACTGATGTTATTCACCCTGAAGGATGGTCTAATTTTGGCAAAAAAGAATTTGACAGGTACGTTCGTATATAAAAGTTAAACTCTTTTTTTATAATCAAGTTAAAAAAGTATATCATATATGTTGATAGATATATATAACTTAAACTCTTTATTATTTTCAGCACGGTATATTATGGTGAATACAAGTGTAAAGGAGCAGGAGCAACTTTGGATAAAAGAGTTCCATTTACAAAGAAATTAAGTGATGAAGAGGCAAAACCTTTTATTTCCCTTGCTTATATTGAAGGCTCCAAGTGGCTACTTCCTCCTGTGACACTTTAAATATTTGAAGTATTATGTCGTGGTGCTATTTTAAAGCACTTACAAAATTTTGATTTTCATTTAATTTTTTGTTAAATAATTTCTTAGTTTTTCATGTGTCTATCCTAATTTTTGTAAAGGAATGGCATGTCATTCCTTAATATCTAGGGAACTATTTGCATCTATGTTGTACTTCTTTTTCGTATCAATAAATCGATAGGGGTCAAGTCAAACCCCATTCACGATTTTATAATGAAACAAAAAAAAAAAAAAACTAATATGAAATTGAGGTAGTTATGATTTTCGATTATTGACATAATCAGTTTCAATTAATTTGAAATTAAAATTTAGTTATATATTATTTCCACTTTTTAATGTAAATTCTTTTTGACCGTCACGTATGCAATGTAGTTGTTGTTTTTCTCCTCGTTGAATAGCAAAGAATGTAATTGGCCAGTGATATTTAATAGGTGAAGGTGAAATTCGAATTTTGAATTCGTAAGGACATTTGTCTGCAATGATATTATGTTGAAATGTATGAATATCTCATTTAAAGATTAAAAGTATTAGAGAAAGTGTGTGTATATATATGTGTGTGTGTACATATATATGTGTGTGTATATATTTGAGTCATGAATTTCCCAGTAGACTCTGGATACAACAACATACCAGTGTAATTTTACTAAGTGGGGTTTGGGGAGGGTAGAGGATATGCAAAACTTATCACGGCCTAAAAAGGTAGAGTGTCTGTTTTCGATAAACCCCCGGCTCAAGAAAAAATTAGTCCAAAGATATAGAAAAAGAAATAACGAAAATGAAGATCTAGTCATGGAAAAATACTCTAAATAACTTTACAAATCCTTATGAACAATAATCACAATAAGATAATACGATAAATAAAGTACGAAAAATAATAGATAGTAACCAAACTCAAATGACAAGAAATTGCGATAGTAATATTATGACTAATAGTACGAAAAGATAATCGAGACAACTCTTGACTATCTTACTAACCTTCTAACCTAATTTGTGTCCTCAATAACCTTCTATAGTTAATGTCATGTCCTCAGTAAGCAAAAGTTACGTCATGCCCTATCTAATCATCTCTCTCCAATAGTGCTTCGTCCTACCTCTGCCTCTCCTGAAATCATTCATAGCCAACCTCTCTCACACCTTCACATGGAAACATCACATGCCCGAATCGAAGAATTGTTATACTTTGAGATTTGTTAATTACAATGAAAGCTTACAACAGTCTTATAGGAACGATTTCAACAATTCTTCAATTAGAGAAACACTTTATGTGCTTAGTTGGGTTAATGGAAGCTCTTAAAGTTATTGATGTAGCAGAATGTCAATTGGGCATGTTCCCCTCATTCCATCAGATCGATTGGTAGGATGGTATCCCAATAGTTCATTTAAAAATAAAGGATATGTCAAGACTTTTATGGGTTGAGCTCAAGATATTTTAAAACTGAATAAATTTTAATCCATTCAAGCATTACTTAGTTTAAAATGATTGTCAACTTACCCCGGTTTAATTTCCAGTTTCAACCCATTTTCTATCTTTATTAACTAGAGATTTTGCTTAAATATTTTTCACCATATACGGTTAGATCAAATCTCGAGTCTCGAATCAGGTCAATTCTTTGATCATATATCAAGGTAGGGGTCTCAACTCGAGGTTGGGTCGAGTTTCGAGTCAGGATTGGATTACAGGTTCAGAATTAGGGTCAAATCTTGAGTTTCTAACTAGGGCCGATGTTGGATCTCGAGTCCCATATCAGGGTCAAGTCATGATTCTAGATCCCAAGTTAGGTCTAGGGTCTTAGGTCGGTGTTGGGCCTCGAGTCTTTGACTAGGGTGAGTGTTGCTCCCCAATATACACACAAGTGTACGTGGTCGCTCAAGTAATATAGATTCTTAAAGAAACGAGTTATCGTTCCCAGAGAATTATGATCAACTTATATTTGACACTTAACTCTACAAATAAAATAAAAGAAACCGTATTCAGAAATTGTGATGATTGTTAACTACTACTAATTATGCAATAAATAAAAGTAACCAAGATTGAGCAACTTTAAGATGATGTTTCAAGCAAGTAAAAGACAATTACAGGGCTGCAACATGTAACAAATCTCATGTATCATATTCTTGGCTTAGAACTAATTTTAGTTGTCAAGTTACTGGTTTACAAGATTAATTGTATGAGTCGGGTTCACACTTCTAGTCGCCTACTCCAGTTAGCTTTCTAACTACATCATTGAGCGGGAATACATAGACTAACTGGTGAGCATTTATATTTCATCCTGTTTCGTAACCAAGCAAGTTGTTCGTCCGGTCGTCACTCCTAAACACAAATCACCTCAATCAAATGGGTCGATCAAGCTCTCTATATTCTTTGGTCTATCTAACCCCTCCTCTCTAGATTTTAAGGTTAGACAATAGATTTATCTCTAGATGGTCAGTCAAGAAATACTAAAACAAGAATATAGAAGTAACTTATAATGACAACCAAGAAGTAATTCAAAAAGCCTCAAATCGTCAACAATCAATTCGTAGCTACAGCCCCAGAACTAGGGAGTTTAGTCACTCATGCTATTAGAAAATCACAAAATACAATTGTTCATGCGATTTCCGGAAAATAGAAGAGTTAGAAGATTAAAACCTATTATAAATGTTGATACTTGCTCTTGCACATCAATAAAAAGTAGAACTCTAACAATGGAGCCCTAAGGGTCTATTTATAATAGTTGTATAACTTGGAGTCAAAGCCTACTACAATTAGGAATCCTATTTTAAGCCTTTTTAACTAAAAAAGTCGGAACTTTCGTGGCGTGTCGCGCCTTCCATCGCGCCTAGAACTCGCCTCAGAACTTTCCATTGTGGCGCGGCGCGCCAGAAAAATGCCTTTGAATGTTGAGGCTTGGCGCGTCGCGCCTCTCAATACGCCATCAAAGGGACTCTGATCTTTCTATCCTGGCGCGGCGCGTCTCTCAGTACGCCAGGCCCAGGTGCTTCCACAATTAGTATTGTAACACCCCGACTTTTCAAAACGTCTAAATTAACTCGTATCTTCGTGGAAAGACAAAGAGGGTGAGTAATAAATTAAAAATGATGTGTTATGTGATATTTTAAGTGTTGTATCTCAAGGTTTGAAGCTAGGTAAGTGGCAAAATAAAAGTTGGCGAAAGTTACCGTAAATTCCTTCTTAAAGATTTCTCTGAAATCTGGGTCAAATGTCTTGGAGGTTTTCTCCCAATCTATAAAGATTTATGGGGCCCACAAACTATCGAATCGAAGGTCTACGAGTCTAGTTCCAACGCATCAACCGTTCATTCATACGACTTCAGAATAGAGAGATATTCACATTTTCGTGGGACTGCGCAAGCAGGCACGTGAGGTGGGGCCCTAGGTCGGTGGAAAGTTGTATATATCGTCTTCTTCGAGTTTTTTTCTTGATTTTAAGCTAAAATATACAGAGAAAACATAGAAACCCATTTTTAGGATCAAGTGAAATATAGATTTTCTCGACGTAAGTCCTTGACGAAAGTTATTCTACACGTTGGGCTCGTCATCGGGGTATAATTTGTTTTATCGATTGCGTAGCATATCACATTTTAGAGTTGGGACAGCAGGGGTTTGAATATATTTGAAGGTTTTGAGGTAAATTACGAACCTAAGATAGAGGTAAGACCCTTCTTTCATCGACTCTAGCTTTTAT
>NW_006239467.1:232060-233694 GCF_000226075.1 Solanum tuberosum
TGAACAAGCAGGAATTTGCTCGTTTTATTTTGGGGATGGTGACTCAGAAAGGCTAAATTGCGCTGAACTAAGGTCTTCTTGCTGCATCTTCTGGCATCTATTGATCTGAACTCAATGTTTCCCTGTAGAATGAAAGAGTGGGGAAAAGAAAATTTGAAAAAGATAGGGGCCGGACCTTGAAAGGCTGCCTACGTATCTCCGAAGGAGAATTCAGGCCCTACGTAGTTCGAATACAAAAGGAACTTTCATTTTCATTTATTCATTTCTGGTGATTACAAAGAAAGCGAAAAACAGATAATAAAGCTCCTAAAGGATAGATGGTGCCTTCACCGAAGCTCCTTTCTCTGACTGCCGTATTAGCCACGGGGGGTAAACTCATATGCTTCGGGGGTGGTTTTCTCGTTCTCTTCTTTCCACCGTCCCTTGACAGGAGGTCTATAGACAATTTCCTCCCCAAGTTCTTCTTCAACAGACTCAAGTCCAGTGCCTTCAGGACCACTGTTAGTGGCCTTCTTGGTTGAAGAAAGGGTATTTTCCATGTAGTTTTTGGAGCCTCATGGTTATATTATTGTTGAAGGCATCATGTTCCTTCCGCATAGCAACCGTCTCCTCGTTCACGACAGCATATCTTGCCATCTTAGCCGCTAACTCCGCGTCCAATGCTGCACTTTTGGGTTGCGCAGCTGCGGTGGCTGATTCTACTTCTATTCTTCTTTCTCCCATCTCTCGAATCTCTTGTTTGAGTCGACGCAATTTCATCCTTAGACTCTCTTCAGTCGTTTTCACTTCGACATTCTTGCCCTTTTCCATCTTAGCAGCAATTTCCCCCTTTCCTGGGATGGTAGAGTAACATTTTAGGATTTGATAGTATGATTTTATTTCTGGCTGAGAAACTCAAGACTCGTGGAATTTTGGTCGGACATTTGGTAGTGACTTGTATTTGGCATTTTTTGGAAAATTTTGACAAGGAGTGGGCTAAAATGTCCTCATTCAAAGCAACATATCACATAAACAGTTTAAAGCACACAAACATATATCGCGTGTCCTAAACAAGTAGGGGGCCCTTTTGTGCCAAGGGTAGGCCTAGCGTATTTGAAAGATGTATGTGTAGAATTAAACCATTTTGTTACCCTAAAGCAAATTTTCGCATATAAAATGATGTTCAAGAAGCGAAAATAAGCAGGGAAAGTAGGGAATAAACGAAAAAACACAAAGAAAAGGCCCGCGCAGGGGTCATTTGAAAAGAGTACCAAAATACAAGAAAGGCAAGCCCACGCAGAGGCGAATGACAATAAGTACATATAGCAAAACCCACGCAGGGGCGAAATCCGCTAAGATGCTCCCGATGGCCCCGCCTCTGATCTACTTCTCTTGTTCTGTGCCATGAGATGTTGAAGCCTATATTGAATCATTAGCAAGTATCCTTCGCTCCGGCGGCCTTTCTCTTCCCAGTCCGCGAGACACATTCCGCTTTTCTTATCTCCAATCCATAAGTTAAGCTCTCCCAAATCGCTTCTCAAGCTTTCTAATTCTCGAGTTACACTCTCGAGGGCGTATTTATCCTCCTCTTGCTTTCGGAGAAATTCCTCGTGCATTTCCTGGGCTTCTCTCCTTACCTCTCTTAGTTCTATCAA
>NW_006239467.1:236436-269631 GCF_000226075.1 Solanum tuberosum
TAAGTAAAATGGCGAGGGCTTAGGCCCAATAATAACAAAATACAATTCCGAATAAATAAAGGTAGGCTTTGGCCCAATCTTTTTCAACTCCCGATTTGCTTCGCTTTTCTTTCAATTTTGAGACCTGTTCGTCGATTTTGATATCTAGCTAACTCGGATAAGAGGGGATATGGGCCTCCGTGGCCCAAAGGAAAATGCGAGGATAGAGTCCGTAAGGACCCGGACAAATTTCACATGCAAACACGAAAATGAGAATCAATAAGTAAGAGTTGTGAATAACATAAGAAAATTTATTATATTCTAATATTTACTACACTACCATATACTAATATTTATTACACTACCATATTCTAAAATTTATTATACTACCATATTCTAAAATCTATATACTACCGTATTTTATTATTTACATACTACCATACTTTAATATTTATATACTACTATATTCTAAACAATTACATACTACCGTAATCTAATATTTATATACTACCATATTTTAAATCTATATATTACCGTGTCCTAAAATTTATACACTACCATATTCTATTATTTGTTTACTACCATATTTTAATATTTTACATACCACCATAGTTTAATATTTATTATACTCTCATATGCTAATAATATCTACTACATATTCTAGAATTTACATACTACCAACTCTTTTAAGGGAGCAAAATCATATCATGTGCGATCAAAGCAAGAATGTAAACCGGAGACCGTAGGTGCAAACGATATGCAAATTATGATCAAATCAAATTTTATATTTATATATATATTTTTTAGTCTCTGCCAATTCCCAATTCCATGTATATTCTCATATTGACAAGTTATTTAAAGAACTATTAAAACTTATAGGTAGCAAACAGAGCCATAGGAATTTATCCTTGGAAATAATAAAAAAAAAATCGGCATGTCACATAATGAAAGGTTAACCACAAAAAAAAAGACCATGCTTGCAAATGACCTTGCAAATCCGACTCTAACAAAGACAAAATTTGGAAACTAAAGTAAGAAATTCAGATTTTTCGCTTGCACTCAATTGACAAACGGTAATCAATTTTAAACAAGAAATATTATGTGAAACATGGTGGAGACTTAAACCAAAGATCATTCTAGGCAGTGAAATTACCAAACCCCAAGACAACATAGATGAAGGAAAGGGGAAACAACCAAATATTATTATATCCAAATACATACATGAAAATGATTTTTTGGCATGCTTTGCAAAGGGTAAAAAAAATAAAAAAATAAAAATCTAATAAGAGGTCATCAAGGAAAGAGGAGACAGAGCAAACCAATACCAAAATAAAATAAAGTATTCAAGCAGTTGAGATGACCATCTCGTCTACTCACGCTACTTACTTCAAACGAATCGAAACCACCACATAGCTAGACATAAACACTAGCAAAAATAAATAACTATCATAACTCGTAGTGACATTATGAGAGAAAAAAAAAACAGTGGCATGAGCCGATATTAACAAGGAGAAAAAGAGGTTCGAGACGGAGAGGAATCATCAAGCCTTCCAGAAAATAAACACAAACAGCAACATTTGAATAGCTAAACAAGTTCCATCACTAATTCATAGTCGACACTAAATCGAAAACGATAAGAATATTCCAACGCTTAGGAGACTTGCAATAACTAACAAATAAATAGCTAACACATTAAGAAAGTAGAAAAGGTTGAACTGAGATAAGATTTACCTTTGTGAACGCAGCAAACTGAGACCGAGACGAGCAAAGAAGTAACTTTCCACTACCACAACGAGATTCCTACTCACACTAGTTGCCTCCTCTGGCTCCTAGGAGTATATTTAGTATGTATTTTAACTATTTTTGCTTAATTTGTTCTAGATATTTTCGCTCAACAAAATAATTCAAAACCCAAAAAAAAAAATCCTCCTTTACAAATGAACATAAGAGATGTTATATAGGGAGGAATTAGGGTAGATTTTGGGGGGAAAGGAATAAAAATCGGATTCAAAAGGCCAAAATTTAAAATTCAAAACTTCAAAACATTTCACCCTTCCGGCTAAACACCTTTTCTTTGAGGTTTTGACTCATTCCGAAAGGGGAAAGGAGGACAGAGGCATGCCTGCTGTACGATTTTCTGGGCTGTTGCCTCATTTTCGCATGGGAGAAGAAGAACAGTGTAGAGGTGGGGTCGGTTTGTGTTGGATTGTTGTTGTACGTTGTGCGCTGGTGGAAAGGGTATTGTACATAGTTGGTATATTATTGAAGAATGGTGGGCTGAGAATTGAATAACATGGAAATGGGCCGAAAATAAGAGGGAGTGGGGTCTAGAAATTGAAGGAAGAGGGGTTGAGAATTGAATTGAGTTGCTGAATCAAGCAAAATGGGCCTGGAATGGTTTAAGGAAAGAGGCCCAAAATTGGTCTTTTATATGGGTTTGAATAAAAGGTTAGATTAGGCTAAAATTGTGATAGGAACTAATTAACAATTTAACTAAGCAGATTAAAAAGGTGGCCAAATGAATTAATTTTAGAAGGCTCGGCTAGAATTCAAATAGGACGAACTAATACAATTAATTTACGAGCTTCTTAATCTTAATGAGATAAAAATAACTAATTCGGGAATATTAACTAATATTAAGTGAACCAATTATGAAAACATTTCAAACAAGTAAAATCCCTTTCTTTTTAAATGTTTTTTGAATACTCGTAAGAAAGCTAACAATTACATACAAAATTTATATAAAAATATTATATTTTTAAAAAAATATATATATAGTATAAAATGACTAAAATTGCTTTAAAACTTCGAAAATAATTTATTTATCTTTTTGAGTTTTGTAAAACTAATTATTCCAAATCATTGAAAATTAAGAAGCTCGAAAATTAATCTTATCGAGGAGGGTCAAAATTAGGTGTCAACACTGTGCTAGTTGACAATTTCTTTATATGAACTCTTAGGAGTAGCTGTTTTTTTTGTAGATCTGTTGACAGGGGCCTTGCCGGCCAAGGGCTTAGTTTTAAGCCGAGATATACTTGTTTGTTTTCTTAAATGCATGTGACTGCCATGCGCTAGTAGCAAATGGTTCAACAGGGTCGGCTCGGGCCTGAGTTTTGGCCTTAGGAGCCAGTTGCGCCCCTTGAGTTTGGGGCGTGTCAAGTATATTCTTCGCACGCCTTCACATCTCTTTTCTTCAATTCGACTCCAAGCTCCTTGAGAGTTCCTGAAACTTCTAATCACATGTTTTAGTGCATAATCATTGCAAGTATAACAAAATCAAGCTAATAGACTCAAGATCATTCATTATTTAAACCAATTCATGGGCAAATATTGACAACTTAGGCATATAAATACGCCTAAGATCAGTGAGGGTCATGTCTCAGGTACCGAGTACCATCGAGTCTCATATCTCAACTCGAGGTCGGGTCTCGAGTTTAGGATTAGGGTCGGGTTAAGGTCTTGTGTTGAAGTCGGGATTGGGTCTCGATCTGGTTCGAGTTAGATTCGGGTTAAATTTTGGGTATTGGGTCAAGATCGAGATCAAGGTCAAATCCCAAGTCCTAGGTCTTGATTCACAGTCTTATTTAGGTCCTAGGTTGGGGTCCAATTCAGGTCTCGTGTTAGGGTCTGATTTAAGTCTCGGGTCGGGGTCAAGTTTTGAGTCTTGGGCTAGGTATCTGCTTAGGCTCGGGCTCGGGATCAGGTCTCAAGTTGGGAATGAAGCTTGGGTCTCAGATTAGGGTCGGATCTTGGGTCAAGCTTTGATCTAGGGTCCGGGTTGGATATTGAGTCTTAGAAGGACATGGTCAAATCGACAGTATCGAGTTTGGCCAGTGTCATGTATTGAGTCCCAAGTTGGGTCACGTGTTAGGGTCAAGCTTCAAGTTGGGGTTGGTCTTAAGTCTCCTGGGGTTGGATCCTAAGTTCCAATTTGGGGTCAAATCTTGAGTTTCAAATTGGGGTTGATATCAGGTCTCAGGTCTTGGATCAAGGTATGGGTTGGGGTCATGTCTTGAGTCTTGTCCTATTAGGTCTCAGGTCCCTAGTTGGGGTCGAATCTTCGGTCCTTGATTAAGGTTAGGGTTGGGTATTGAGTCCCAAGTTAGAGTCATGTCTTATGTTTCAGGTCGGATCTTAGGTCTTTGGGTCCAATTTAGCTAAGCTTGGAGAACATTGTTTGGATTTTTCTTTTGATCTTAGTGGTATTTAACATCCTTGATAACATGGATGATATTCAACGGAAGGAATGTTGTTCAACGGTGAGGTATTGATGCGTAAAATGATTTCCAAATTTCCAAAGTTTCAATTTCATCCTTGAGGTAAAGATTATTTGAAATAACAAAGATGATAATACACTGAATATATTTGCTAACTGAAGAATAAAGAAACGACGAATAGAATTATAAATGTGGCCCTACAAATTGACGACTCATATTAGCTCATATTTAATGATCTCGGATAATCCATTGAAGAGCCTATAACAAACCCCCGGATGGGAGCTACATGCGTTACTAGTTTTTCGGTATCTTCTTCGAACCCTTTTCCCCTTTGTTTTTGCCTTGTTTCTATCGTCTTCTTCCTTATAACCTATTTCTTCTCTTCTTCTTTTCTAGGTATCAATCGCATGAAGCTGGATTAGATTCGATATACTTGTACTCATTTCTGGTATTTCTTTTCATTTGTAATTTTTCATGTAAGTTGTTAATCAAAATACAAAAAAATCGTTTCAAAAATTGTGTCAATTTTCCTGTCTATTACACTTTTATTAGTCATTTGTTAAAGGATTTGAAGGTAAATAGTGCTAATTAAGAAATCCGACACATGATTTCAATCAAAATAGTTGAGCAAACCCTGAGTGTTGAACGTTAGACGCGTTTTAGGGTTTGTGGGAGAGATTTAGGGGCATGGACTCAAAGATTTTGCTACGTTAATTCATGTTATGCCTTTTGATTCATGGGAGGTTATAAATCGAATGGCGAATTTTTTTGCAATTTAAAATGGCCAATCTATAACAAAGTCCATGTATTATGTTTCATTATTTATAATACTTTTATGTTTTAATTATTTTCTTGTACTCCAATAACTTATTAAGACATTTTCCTTCTCAACTAAAGGATCATTTGATCACATGTTTGTTATGCTAGAATTATAATGCAAAAATTGATATATAGAACCACCTATTTTAAAAGTATTTTCTTTCTTTAAATAATTTACTCCTCACATTATTAACACGGATAATAGTACATTTAGTCCCACAATTATTGATAAATTTTAATCGTAACCTTTGTGATATTTGAAAGAAACACATTTAACCAGAATAATTTCCTTTTTAATAAATTTATAAAGAAAAATATGTAAAATGTCACATAATCTCTATTGGTATATTTCTTTTTTTTAGCTCTCACAATATACCAAGAAGATGAAATCTAATAATGACACTCCATAATTCAAGTATTAAACTTATAAAACATGATTAATTTATAGGGTTTTTGATGTATTAACTCTAATTATTATTGTAAACAATATTTTCCATAAAATTAATTTGGGCCAAAAATGATAAAAATAAAATGAGAAAAAATAGGAGAGTATATGGTTGTACAAAGTCCCAAGGAGCTCGTGATCCATTTGTAATTATCACAAAAAAAATCAAATTTATTTTCAACAATTTCCACTTATTTTGTGATTAACCTAAAACACCTAAATTACTCTACTTACTATATAAGAGTAGTACTACTTCAAGAATTTAGCATTAAGAAAATTCCCATTTTTGTTTTTGTCATTAGTTTTCTCTCTTCATAATCTTGATCCTACTAGATTTTTGGGTGTTCTTGTTTTTTTTTTTTTTATCAAGAATATAGAGAGCAGCCATGAATGCACTTGCAGCTACAAACAGAAATTTTCGCCAAGCAGCTAGGATTCTTGGTTTGGACTCCAAACTTGAAAGGAGTCTTTTGATCCCTTTTAGAGAAATTAAGGTATAAAAATGATGTATATTAGTATAAAGTTTCAAACTTTTTTGAAGATTTCATGTTATGATTGAAAATCTAAGGTGGAAAAGGGGTTTTGTTCTGAAAGAACTCAATTTTTTATATTTTAGTGTAAAGTGATCAGTATTAGTGTAAAGTGATAAATATTAGTGTAATGTGATGTATTTTAGTGTAAAGTATCAATCTTTTTTGAAAAAAATTATGTTATGATTGAATCTAAGGTGGAGAAGGGTGTTGTTGTTGTTGTGAAAAAACTCAAATTTTCCTACTTTTCATTTCAAAATTTTGAGGAAACTACTGAAATGTGTTGACATGTGTGTAAAGTTTCAATCTTTTTTGAGAATTTCATGTTTGTATTGAATCTAAGGTGGAGAAGGGTCTTGTTGTGAAAAAACTCAAATTTATTTTCTTGACAAGAGGGTTTATCGGAAACAGCCTCTCTACACACAAGGTAGGGGTATGGTGTGACACACCCGACCCTCCCCAGGCCCCACTTGTGGGACCACACTGGATTTGTTGTACTGAAATGTGTTAATTTCTGTGTAAAGTTCCAATCTTTTTTGAGAATTCCATTTCCTTATTGAATCTAAGGTGGAGAAGGGTGGTCTTGTTGTGAAAAAACTTCATTTTCCTGCTTATTTTCTTCTAAATTTTTTGATGAAACTACTGAAATGTGTTAATGTCTGTAAAGTTTCAAACTTTTTTTTTGAAGAATTTCATGTTATGATTGAATCTAAGGTGGAGAAGGTTCTTATTGTGTAAGAACTCAAATTTATTTTCTTGAGCCGAGGGTTTATCGGAAACAATCTCTCTACCTCAGGCAAGGTAGGGGTAAGGTGTGACAAACCTGACCCTCCCCAGACCCCAGTTGTGGGATCACACTAGGTATGTTGTACAAAAATGTGTTAATGTCTGCGAAGTTTCAATCTTTTTTATGATTTTCATGTTCTAATTGAATGTAAGGTGGAGAAGGGTCTTGTTGTAAAAGAAGTCAAATTTATTTTCTTGAGCCGAGGGTTCAGTCAGAAACAATCTCTCTACCTCATAGAAGGTAGGGGTAAGGTCTGACACAGCTGACCCTTCCTAGATCCCACTTGTGGGATCACACTGAGTATGTTGTACTGAAATGTTAATGTTTGTGTAAAGTTTCAATCTTTTTTATGAATTCTATGTTCTTGTTGAATCTAAGGTGGAGAAGGGTCTTGTTGTGAAAGAACTCAAATTTATTTTCTTGAGCCGAGTATTTATCGGAAACAACCTCTCTACCTCTCACAGAAGGGAGAGGAAGGTCTGTCACACCCCACCCTACTCTGACCCCATTTGTGAGATCACATTGGAGTATGTTGTACTGAAATGTGTTGAAGTCTGTGAAAAAATATCAAAGAGTGGACATTTTGATTTATTTGTGGAGATTTCTGGATCACATTGAAATGTATAATTGTTCACTCAAAAGCTTAAACAAGCAGGTGGAAATATCGTTTATTTATTTGGTTATGAAGCACATTGTTTGATGGATTTACTATTTGATCAGGTGGAATGCACAATTCCCAAGGATGATGGGACATTAGTTTCCTATGTTGGATTTAGAGTACAACATGATAATGCTCGCGGACCCATGAAAGGAGGAATCAGATACCACCCTGAGGTTATTTTTTCTTGTATTCTTTCTTTAATAAAGTTCGAAATGTATGGTGTTTTGTCTGAATAAACTTTTTCCAGGCTGTATAAACATTTGTATGCCATTTAATAATGGTTATATGTAAGAGGAGAGATTGTAAGTGAAAAGAAGTAAGAGGATATTTAGGAGAAACAGACAGGAAATTATAAGTGATGAGAAAAAAAGAAGAGATTTAGTAGGAACGATAAACGTGGAGGCTAGAAAGATCATGAACAAGCACGTCTTCCGTCATTTCTTTATTACATCCCTTCGAATATTGTAACTTTATAGTTCTTGTATTTCAATGTATACCGAGTCTATGGTTGTGCTGGTTACGTTTGTACAATATTTGTTGTTTTCCAGAAGTAGAATCTGCACTGAAATGGTTAAGTTTCTTTTACAAGGTTGATCTTGATGAGGTGAACGCCCTTGCTCAACTAATGACTTGGAAGACTGCGGTAGCAGATATTCCATACGGGGGAGCAAAGGGTGGGATTGGCTGCGTACCAAAAGAGTTAAGCATGAGCGAATTGGAGCGCCTTACGCGTGTTTTCACGCAGAAAATCCATGACCTTATTGGAATTAATACTGATGTCCCTGCGCCTGATATGGGCACCAATGCTCAGGTTAGTGATACAGTTCTCTGATGTAACTTTGTGAGCATATTCTTCTCTTCGGAGCTTCAGAATATGAAGCAAATAAATGCGCTTATGTGGTGATTCCTGTGACAGACCATGGCTTGGATTTTGGATGAGTACTCAAAATTTCATGGTCACTCTCCTGCAGTTGTGACCGGGAAACCAGTTGTAAGTTTTTGTTCAGTAAATTATTAAATTCCTAATGTGCTATTACGTTCAAACATATCCTATCGGAATTAGACGAGTCATTTGAGAACCCTTTTTCACTATACTACCTAGGATCTTGGCGGTTCATTGGGTAGGGAATCTGCAACTGGGCGTGGTGTCGTTTATGCTGCAGAAGCTTTGCTTAATGAGCAGGGGAAGCATATTAAGGATTTGACTTTTGCTATTCAGGTAGAATTTCTGATTAGTTCAATTCGAGCAGGCAGCAGCCTTGATATTGCACAAAAAAATCAGTTAAAATGATGCTAAATATATTTTTGCGAATATTCTTTAGGGGTTCGGGAATGTAGGATCATGGGTAGCAAAGCTTATTCACGAGATAGGTGGCAAAGTAGTTGCAGTTAGTGATATAACTGGAGCGGTCAAGAATCAGAATGGTCTTGATATACCAGCTTTGCTTAGTCATAAAGAAGCAACAGGGAAGCTAAATGATTTCGGCGGTGGTGATGTAATGAGTACAGATGAATTGCTTACGCACGATTGTGATGTTCTTATACCCTGTGCTCTGGGAGGAGTTTTGAACAGGTACAAACCCTAATTATGAGTATGAAATATTATATCTTTGTTAATCTGAATAGCTTAGTTCTTGAATTTCTTTCCCGGTGAAAGGGTACAACAACAAACAACATACCCCATATAATCCCACAAGTGATGTCTGGGAGGGTAGAATGTACGCAAACCTTACCCATACCTTTGTGAACTAGTTGTTTCCAATAGACTTGGGTGAAAAGAAAAGTATCCCATTCAGGACTGTAAGAAAAAATATAAAACAAAATAGCAAGATACAATATACGTGTAACAATTGATAGTAATACACATTGAAAAATAAGAAATTTACGCGATAACTAAAGTTGATTGCCAAAAGAAGAGAAGGCTAGCCTTTCTCAAAAAAGAAGAGAAGGCTAGCCCCTACCTCTCCCACATAAAGTGTGACAACACTCAACTATCTTCTAATTTTTTATCCTAATCTTCGACCTCCATAACTTTCTATCTAAGGTCATATCCTCAGGCTTCTGAAGTTGTGGCATGTCTTGTGTAATTACCTCCCCCAGTTCTTCTTCGGCCTACCTCTTTCACATCTCTTTGCTGGCTCATCCTGTTAACATGCCCTAACCATCTCATTCTCGCTTACCTAATCCTATCTGCCATGGAGGCGCTGCTACCTTGTCCCGTATAACTTCGTTCCTAATCCTATCTCTCCTAGTATGTCCACACAACCGTCTGAGCCTCCTCATGTCTGCTATCTCTATCTTCTGAATGTGGGCCTTTTTTTACTGGCCAACACTCACCCACGTACAACAAAGTCGGTCTAACCACTCCTTTATAGTATTTACCTTTAAGCGTTGGCGGCATATTCTGTCCGCGCCGTACCTCAGAGGCAAGTCTTCATTTCACCCTCCCGATGAAAGAGTGAAGGTTTAAAATCATTAAATGGTCAGCCTAAATGGTATAGGCTGAGAGAACTGTCTATAGGCCAGATTAGCATGATACAATTAGACTTCTCTAACAATCATCCTCTGTAGGCAGAAAAAATATCTAGAGAAGCGGCACCGTTATAGAGAGGTTTGGCTCTAGCACTAATAGGTGGAGTCTTTTCCCTTATTTTATGTTCTTTCTAGTAAAACTGTACTAAAATGATAGTGTTTTTCTTCGTAAAATTATACTTTATTTTGTTGGATTTCAGTTTTCACTATTGGCAGAAGTAAGTATGTTCTTCCCTGTTTAAATCTGTCTTTGTCTATTCTGATTTTTCTGTGAAGAGAAAATGCTGATCATGTAAAGGCCAAGTTCATCGTAGAAGCAGCAAATCATCCGACTGATCCAGATGCTGATGAGGTACCACTTTTGCAGGTTTCATATCTGTTAGACTAGCATCTATGCTGTGTACTCTTCAAAAATGTTGACGGTGCATGTCAGATCCTCTAAAAGTAGTACATTTTTGGAGAGTCTAAGCAACATAGACTAGGATGATAATAATTTCTAACACATGACTTCCTTCTACAGATTCTGTCGAAGAAAGGTGTTTTAATTCTTCCCGACATATATGCCAATGCTGGAGGCGTGACTGTTAGTTATTTTGAGTGGGTTCAGGTAATATAAAATCTATCTATACATGACATCCTTAAACTTTCCGCTTTATATTACACTAGAAAATACTTGCAGTGTTATTTTGACCATTTACTTAAAATCTCAAATGACATTTCCCTAAGATATCAGAGTATTTAGTCAGACTTCACTATAACAATCATC
Source organism: Solanum tuberosum (assembly GCF_000226075.1). Taxonomy (NCBI): domain Eukaryota; kingdom Viridiplantae; phylum Streptophyta; class Magnoliopsida; order Solanales; family Solanaceae; genus Solanum; species Solanum tuberosum. Next base: position 247,173 of record NW_006239467.1, read on the forward strand.
CTCTGCAATAACTATAACAGCCTAGTTTTCCTTAGAACCGACTTTCGTATTATGTTATATCATATATTCTCTATAACAGTATCTTGCTATAGCAATCACAAAACATCCAGACAAACGACGTTGTTATGTAGAGGTTTGACTATATTTAGTTGGAATTCTCTAATATTTTCGAGTAGTTTTTCCACATATAAGAATATAGTTTAGTAGGTGCCCTTTCAAGTTACAACTACTTTAAAATAGACGATAATCATCAGTTTCATAATTGACGACAACTCTTATTGATCTTTCATCAATCACGGTATTCCTCTGACTTGTACTAATAACACCCTTGTTGCATTAGAATTAGGCGCCCATGTTTTTACCGTTGTCCATGAATCTCTTCCATGTTTCGTTAGATATGTTCTCTTACAATTCTGCATTATCCCTAAAACCATACGGAATACCTTTTCATGTGCAGAACATTCAAGGTTTTATGTGGGAAGAAGAGAAGGTTAACAGGGAGCTTAAGAAATACATGACAAAAGCCTTTGGTAATCTCAAGAGCATGTGTCAAACTCATAGTTGCAATCTTCGTATGGGCGCCTTCACATTGGGGGTGAATCGCGTTGCACGTGCAACACAATTGAGAGGTTGGGAGGCGTAATTATATTCGCCTATGTTGTCTAGAGACGAATAATCTTTTCCGTCCTCAGCTGAATGTTTGAATGATCTTTCTTTTCTTGTAAGAAATGGTCTAATTTTATGAACATGGATGTTGTATATTCACTGGTTTTTCTTCTCATAGCTATTATTGCTACATTTTTAAGCATGTTCAAAACATTAAGGGGACGTTTAATCCTGAGATATCTCACCTTGTTCCATCCAATTTGGTATTATTTTACCTTACCTCTCAGGTAGGATAAATTAGTCTCAGATTATAATTTCGGGATTAATTTGTCCGCGAATCAAACGATCCCTAGTTGAAGCACTATCAAATGCACATAGGATTTGAAGCTTATGATTTTGAAATTTTAGTTCTTTAAGTATGATTTTAGATATTTCATCTATCTTAATTTTTGCATTTTTCTCTTCTCCTGATTCAAACTACGTGAATTTTGATTAAAATTTAAATTTATATTTTTTCCTTATATAAACATAAGTAGAATTGCTTTCTGAATATCTAAATTTTAATTTTGAAATATTAAGTTGTTTTAATTTAAATCAACTTTTAAAAAAATAATACTCAAATTTGACTTTCAAGAAGTGAAAGTGATACATAAATTGAGCGGAAGGAGTAATAATTTGTTTATAATGAATGAATTTTTTAAGACAATACAAAATTTGGACCAAAATTATTGGGTTCGATCAAAACCAACAAAGGTATAGTCTAGTTATGCCCATGATTAACACATGCTTAATCCTCTAGTAATACACACCTATTATTAACCTATATATACCATCAATATAGTTATCATTCTGTAATATCATTCCTATATAACAATATCTTACTACAAAAGTCGAGTTTTTTATTATCAAAGATTGTGGTGAAATATTAAGTGTTCCTTCATCTTTAGTTAAAAGTCGTAGATTCGAACCTCGACAAGAAGTCACCTTTGTTGACCCCCAAAATGCGGATAACGAACCCCGAAAAATAAAAAAATAAACCCAAATTTTTTCACAAACTTTTTTTTACCTATAACCACAATAGCAATCTTTATAGGGACAAAGGACAAATATACCTCCGAACTATCGTAAATGGTATGCAAATACCCTCTGTCATATTTCTGGGACATTGGTGTCCCTACCGTCCAAAAATTAGAGCATATATACCCTTTATACTAACGGACATACACGTGTCATAATCTTATCCATCGACCCGACATTTATTAAATATCGGATCGACGGATAAGATTGCGCCACGTGTCTCTATTTAGTCTTCTGTTAGAGTGAAGGGTATATATGATCTAGTTTTTGGACGGCAGGGGAATCAATGTCCCAAAAGTATGACGAAGGGTATCTGCATACCATTTACGATAGCTCGGGGTATAATTGTCCTTTTTCCTATCTTTATAACATTGCCCTCTTTATAACAACCTCACTCAAATATTAATTATTTTAATTTAACTGTTTCCCACTTTTATTGCAAGTCATTTATTTTCTTAGTAAAAAAAGCAATACTAAATGCCTTATTGTTACAAAGTCACATATATAAATAGTATCTCTAAATTAACAAATAAAAAGTCTAGTATTTTGACCAAATATTTTAAATATTTATACATTGTTGGACAAAAAAAATATTACATTGGTACATACTTTGATAATTAAAAATATTTCCATCTAAAGATTTCTGCATATTTGTAATTTCATTAGACAAAAGTTTCCATCTTAGCTTTCTTTTGAACTTAGATATAATGCTTTTGCCATAATACTTTAAATAATTTTGTTGTTTTTAATAACATTATAAAAATAAGATTTTTTTTCATTTTTTTTTTGTCAGATTTAAATGTCTTACATAAGTTCAGCTTAAATTAAAGTTCTATTAACTACCAACTACAATTTAGTTGAGGAATAATAAGATCATTGGTATCCCATGAATATCCAACTGATTAGATGTTATCAAGAGAGAATGTGCATGTGTCAAGTTTCTATTAGGGGATGTAGCATAAAAATTCACGTAAATTCAATAGTTTTTCTATATATGTGTATGTCCTTATAAAGTTATCAACAATATATAAATTTTGATTGTGAATCCATTAAATTGTATATTGATTATTTTAAATCATTATAAGAATTAATAATTTTCAAATCGTAAATCCACCTCTAATTTTGACATCTCTTTCATCAATTAAACAAAATTCTTTTAAGATAACTTTTTTTTCTCCGTTTGGATATGTTCGTGATGACATGTGTTAGTTTTAGGTCATAATAATTTCATCCAACTACACAAAAGTTAGAGTTTCAATCCAAGTGATGAATGCTATTTGCACCATAAAAAGTGATATTGTGCATAGTGTGTTAAACATATAAGTCAAAAAGATCACACCAAGATTTGTGATGGATGACTGAAATTTCTACGCTCTTAATTAAAATTTTCAAATTAAAATTTTGAAAATGAAAAATATTTTTTCAGTGAGCATATTATCATTGTAATACTATTCGATGCAAATTCAAATTAGTATGCAAAAGAACAATAATAAGAAGAAAAATGTGTGTATGTCTTCCTCCGATCCTTAATCAAAGATTGCACATGTGAATTAATTCGAATCTCAAAAGAGAAAAATATATCGTTAGCGCTGAGCACCTTTCTCTCATAGTCTATATGGTGATAATTCAGTTTAGTAGCCTGACAAATAAGCAAAAGGGCCATCCTAAGAATCAAGATGTATGATGATTTGTTGAAATTTCGTTATAGTTCATCAAATTTTTGAGTTTGAATTTTTAAAATGAAGAATATCTCAATAGCGATTATTTGGCCTTGCAATAAGTCTATTTGGCGCAAATTCAAATTAGTAGCCTAACAAATAAGGTGGCCAGTTAGTGAGATCCACCACCATTCTCCCACTATAGATATATATATCAAAGGATTCTCTACTTAATACTTCATATCCCTTTTTTCATATTTACACATATGTCTTATCCAAAATAGTTTAAAATAAAGAAGTTAAAGTTACATAAATACACACACAATTTTTTTTTACATATATATACCGATAGTATAAACAAATATTATATAATTAGTGCAAGTTATATATATTCTTATTACGATATCTTTCATATCACAATATCAGACCAAATATAAAGAGTTTTCTGTTATTATATATCAATCACTATTTAATGCGATAAGGTAAATATTTTTTAGATCGTTAATATACCTAAAATTAATTAAAATTCAACTATAATATGGGTGGAAGGTGCACCATTAATTAGTCCATTATATATCTCTTCTTGACAAGTGCATGTATAAGGTCCATGGACTTCTTTTAGTGTCACGGGTCCATAAATAAATAAATATCCACTATCCTCATGTACAAATCTTATAAGTCACAATTTTGACCAACAATAACAACAACTACAAAAGAAGAGGATATTAATATTGTTACCATAATAATGCAAAAAAACACTTCTCATTTCATTCTTATGATCATTTTGTTTATCACACCTCATTATCTAGCCTTCAACACCGGTGGCGGAGATGGTGGAAGGGAGATGACCACCTCGGAAACATCTCCATCCCCTAGTGGTGGTGAAAGTGGTGCAACACGTGGACCTAACTGGGATTACAACTGGGGTTGGGGTTCTAGCCCTGGAGGAGGATGGGGTTATGGCTCCGGCTCAAGTAGGTCGCCTAATGGGCTAGGTCGAGGCTGGGGGTTTGGTTTTGGGTCCAGTTCTAGCAATGGATATGGTTATGGTTCTGGTGGTGGTGATAGTAGTGGCTATGATAGCGACCTCGCGCCATCAATTTCAAAGGAGAGAGATAATTGTGGGTAGTTAAATATATTGGATGTGTTCTACTTATGACATGTAATATATATATTTGTTTACATAATATTAATCAAGTATTGTGAACTTTAATGTACGTGTTATAATAGGGTTGATATGTCTAGTATACCGTGAGAATATAGTAAATGACTATAAATGTATAATAATGGAATATATATATATATATGATAAATATAAATGTTTGCAAAACATTTTTGAGTTTTGTATTCTTATATATAAGACATAATAAAGATTATTATTAATTCCAGTGTGTTTGATTATGTTCTTTGTGTTTCTACTGAGAACTTGCAGTATATAATTAAAAATAATTTTAACAACAATTGACTGCTTCACCTATCTATTCTATTATGAGCTGGCCGGCTTAGCCAAGTTTAACTTATATGAACAATGACAATATAAATTATTTCCAACACAATTAAGTTAACCAAAAGTTATTTACATTTAACTTTCCATTAAAATAAAATTTACAATCTTGACTTGTTATTAAAAAAAGAAAAGATACTTGATAATTTTTACGCTATTGATGTATATTAATTATTTAAAAAAATCTATTTAATAAATAACATGATTATATAAATATTCTATAAAGAACTAGTCAGATCCTACTTCATTTATTTCGCCTTTTTACTCTCTCACTTTTTTTTTCTTTTTACTTTTTCAATATTTAACCAATAGTTGAGTTAACACAAAAAAAAAAAACTATAGCTTATCGCGAAAAAAAAACATTAAAAGATGTATAGATCATCGAGCACTACTCGTGTCCCAGACAATTATAATTTCACGAGTTATTATTCATCGTCCTCTATTTCATCGTCCTCGTTAACAAAGGTGTCTCCGGCGCTACGAGCATTGTCTTTAGAAGCTAGTGAATTATTACCAATACATGAACCACTCTCTGATATTTCAAAAAAGGAAAAATCTCATGCAAAATTTGCAGAAAATGCTGTTCATATAATACCTTTTGTGTTATTATTGTGTGGATTTATCCTATGGTTTTTTTCTAATCCAGGTAAATTAATTCTATACATTACTCTAATTTTTTTAATGATTTTTTTGAATTATTAATCAATTAATTAAATAAAATTGTTTGTTATTTTGTAAAATAGATATTGATGCATCAATATTGAAAGGAGAAGGAGTTGCTACAAGAATAGAAGGATTGACCATAGAGGGAGATCTCGATCCTGATGGAACGCATGTTACTAATTTACCCCTAGAATCGAGGAACCGCGATTTGATAAAACAAGGGCAAAGTCGTCAAAAGTCCTATACAGAAAAATGATTTTGTTTTCTTTTCACTTGTGTTTACACTTTTTTTTTTTGGGACAAGTTGTTACTAATTTGATAATCACTTCAAATATGAAAGTTTCATTTTGTCTATGTATTGATGCCTTTGGTAAAAGTTCAAATTTATATGGTGGATCAATGAAGAAATATCAATTACTCCCGTCTCAATTTATGAGGCACTTTCTTCGAGAGTCTTTGAGCATGGTATCTTCAATTTTTTTGAAATAAAATTTATATATTTATAAACTACGTAAAAAGTACTATAAGTCACGATAATTGACAATTCAAAATATTTAAAAGATATATGAAAAATTTACGATCAATGATTGACTTCTTTAAATCTCGAAATCTAAAAAGTATCGCATAAATTGGGACGGAAAGAGTACTATCTTTTAGCTTTTGCTGGTTTAGCCCAATGATTTACAAGGCCGATTCTTTGGAAAAAGTTTTTTGTACACACCCATTTACCTTTATTCATTAAAAAAAATAAAAACTACACATCACAATTTATATGTTGTGTACCTAATGGTAAAGGATAAATGCAATTTCTTGTTCAAATAATTATTCAGAGTTACTAAAGCTCCTCGTAAGAGTTGTTGGAAAAATTGTTATAGGTTGATTAATTGTCCTTTGTTGTTCAAATTGAATTGTTTCAATTTTTCTTATCGTTTGTAATTTTCTAATTGTTCCAAAATCTTATAAGTTGAATTAATCAAATTTATTATTTCTTATTTTATCTTGAGTATCCCTTCAAAAACTTTTCGACTTCGATCGGTTACTACTTTCTGTAGGTAAGAACGAGCTTTTTCGTTCAAGTTTAAGAACGCGATAACTTGACACCAAAGTCTAAAATTAGTTATCCTAAGAGTCATATATAGCACACCTTAATACCTGAAAAACTATAAGTCAGGTTCCTTTGTATCGAATTTCGATGTTTTCATTACTTAGGATCGTCTCGACCATAAATCTACTAAAGCAAACGCTTGAGGCTCAAAGGTTAACAATGAGTTTGTTCCTATCTGTTTTTGGCCAATAGGGCGTGTTACAATCCTTGTTTCCTCACAAGGTTAATTAACAATGAGTTTGTTCGAGTTGGAGATTTCTTTGTCTGTGGCTTAATTCTTTCTTTAGTTTCTCAATCTTCTTCAAATGAGTTTCACACTGATTACAACCTGCACCAGCAGCCTCCTTGAGTTATGTACATTGGTCTGTTGTCGATTATAGAAGTCATCCGCCTTGTGAAAAGATCGATGGAGAAATATAGGAGATAATTAGGAACATGGACTTTTACATATGGTATTTATTGACCTTGGAAGGCCTATGATAAAGTCCCGAGGGAATTCTTCTAGAGACAACTAGAGGCTATAGTGTATTAGTAGCTTATATTAGAGCGCTAGAGGACATGTATGATGGAACCAAAATCCAAGTTAAAATGGTGTGAGGAGACTCAGAGCACATCCCAATTGAAATCGGGTTTCACCAAAGATTCATTAATCTTAGCCTATTTCTATTTATTTTGGTGATGGAAGAATTAACGTGGTATATTCAAAATGCAGTGTCATGGTGTATGTTTGCGGATGACATAATATCTGATGAAACACACATCAAAGTTAATGCAAGGTTGAAGGTGTAGTAGAGACAAACTCTACAGTCTAATGAATTCAGGTTGAGCAGGACTAAACGAAATATTTAGAGTGTAAATTAAGTGATACAATACATGGCAGACGTATAAGTGAGACTTGACACACAGACTATCCCAAGAAAGATAGTTTCAAGTATCTCAGACTTGTAATTCATGCAAATAGGGAATGGATGATGATGTTACACATCATATTGGTGCATCATGGTTGAAGTTGCAGACTTGCAGCTACCCTTCAGAGTCTTATATGGTAAAAAAATGTTATCTAAAATTAGGTATGTTCTACAAAGTGATGGTTAGACCAATTTTATTTTATGGGGTGAAGTTCTAACCAATCAAGAACTCTAATATTCAAAGAATACAAGTCGTGGAAATTAGAATATTGTAATGGATGTGTGGCTATTTTAGCGATTCGGATCAAATAAACACACAATTAAATTGCTCACAAATTATATTTAGAGGATCATTTTGAACTTATCCAAACATAAGGTACCAATTTTATAATTTTCTCATCCACCTTAACAACTATATATGTGGTCCAAATAGTTTGATTCAATTAATTAGTTGGTGCCCATATATATATAAATTAATTAATAATTACTCTACTTCCACACATTTTGATCTCTCTCTTTCACGCGCTGTCAACATTTCTCCTCGGCGATTTCCGGCGACGATCCGATTTTCCGGCGATATCCGGCCGTAGAGAACAGAGACATCCTGGTTCCCTTCGCCTTTGGATCAGTCGACTTCTTCGTTTCGCAAAATCATGAATCCCGAATAGTTAGTTACCCTTCCTTTCTCCTTTGAATTACATTTTTAGCATTTGTTTTTTGTTGATAAAATTGTTTGAATATGTTGATTTATGCCGGATTTGTTGATTGTGCTCTTTAGATCCATGATAGTTTTAAAATTGGGCATTTTTTTTTTATAATTGTGGTGTTCAGGGCATGTTTAATTCTCCGGATTCGGATAATTCTGTCGACCAAGGCTAGAATAGATGGGAATAAACTTGAACCCGAGATACCTTTGAGTGCTAATATTGGTCATTTACTTTGATTCTTATTTGATGATTTACGAGTTTGGTTGTTAACATTTTAGTTTTTAGTTTCTGTCTATTATCCAAATCAATTCGGGAAAGGGGAATAATGTGAGTTCTCTCTGTGCATTGATTTATCTTGCACTTGTGCTTGTTGGCTGTAGTAGGCTGCCCCATGGATTGGATTAGTCCAGGTACATTCAAGTTGGCTAAGACACTACCATAATCAAAAGATAAAAAAGGAACTGTCTTTATCACTTTTTTGACTTAGTCGAGGTGCTCATAGAGAACTTTTGCTGGATTTGATTGATAAGGATTAGATCACCATGGTGTCTGGGGCAACTTACATGGGGTAGCTACCGGGTTCCTCTATCTACCAAGGCTTTAACAGAGATAGGCCGCCACTGCAGATAGGAAGAAATCACCTAGTGTTTTGCCGACACTAGAATTTGAACTGTGACCATATGGTTCTCAACCTACTTCATTTGACCCTTAGGCCACACCCTTGGGTGCAATGTTCACTCATTCTTGCTGGTTACTAGTTTGCACCTTGACCTAAAGATGCCAGAAGGTTTACTGGATGTGACTTGTTTCTTAACAGTTTCCTTCATGAAAATCCATCTGCCTATAAGGTTATTGTTATTTTCAGCTCAAATGGAACTTAACACCATCTCTTCTTATGCTTTCTGCAGTGATTACTTGTTCAAACTTTTGTTAATAGGAGATTCAGGTGTTGGAAAGTCATGTCTTCTCCTGAGATTTGCCGTAAGTATATTCATCCCACTCAATAATGTCTTACTTTTAGTCACTCCTGCATCTGAGTTGAATGTTACTTGCATGATTCTTATAATGGCTGATATAAGCAATGAAACTAGGAAACTGCCCATGTTGATATGTGCTAGTGTATTTAGGAGCAGATATGAAGGTTGCCCCGTGTTGCACAATTAGGTCATGACCATCCTTGTGAATGCCACATTTCTAGTTTATTTGTCTTTTGTTTGATATCGAGGTCTGACCCTTCTGTCAAAACACATTTGGATAAGCTAATAAAAGCTTAAAGCAACAACTGAGAGTTGGGAAATAGAGAAAAGGAAGAAGTTACCAGTTTCAAAAAAAAAAATAGAGAAAAGGAAGAGAGCAATTGCCAGCATTTCTTGGGCTGTGTGGAAAGAATGAAATCATATATGCCTTGAGGATAAATGTACAGTCAATTTTTATTTCAAATGTCTGCGGTTGTTAAAATCCTGGTGTAAATTGTCTTTTGATATTGATGTGAACTCTATTACTGATGCCGTTTTACTAAGTTTAGCATTTGTGATGGGCATTGGATTTAATGGTTTTGGAAATTTCTTGCTTTGTGTCCGAACAAATGTGTTACATTTTCAGTTCATTATGTCTTATAAGTTGATTAACTGTTTCCTTATCTTCTGATGCAGGATGATTCTTATTTGGACAGCTACATCAGCACAATTGGTGTTGACTTTGTAAGACAAAATTAATACTAGTGAAGTTACATATACAACATTCTTACAGTTGGTTAAGTTCCTAATTTTATGTTGCAGAAAATACGTACTGTGGAGCAAGATGGGAAGACTATTAAACTTCAAATTGTATGGTTTTCTTGTCTTACTTTTTTCTTTGAGAATTGACATTATTTAGTTAAATATTTTCATTTGGAAAGGTGAAGTAGCTTTAGAGTAAAAAATTAGCTAAGTGATGAACACTTCTTTTATTTCTGTTGAAACATTCTGTGTAGTTTGCCATGGATTGATTAACTCACTAGCAATCTTTATTTTAATTCTTCCATTCCGATATCAGGTGTTCTAGGATTGAGTTGTGTTCTATTACAAGTGAACATGATCTGAATTTATGCAGTAGTTTTTGTTTCTGTCATTATGCATTTTCAAAGTGAAATTTAAAGTCCTCGTCTGTGTTGCATTTGCCAGTGGGACACTGCTGGACAAGAACGTTTCAGGACAATCACAAGTAGTTACTACCGTGGGGCACATGGCATTATAGTATGTTTGCCTGACTCCTTTGTAAAGCAATCAATCGGTTGTTTTTTTTCCTTTTCGCTTGATGAAATCTTTTTTTCTTATTCCTCTTTTTTGAATATCCTGGCAGATAGTTTATGATATAACTGATCAAGAAAGTTTCAACAATGTTAAGCAATGGTTGAGTGAAATTGATCGCTATGCAAGCGAAAACGTGAACAAGCTTTTGGTTGGAAATAAGTCTGACTTGAATGATAACCGAGCAGTGTCTTATGATACAGCAAAGGTTAAGATCTAGCATTCTGTTCATTTTCTTTTTTGAGTTTGTCCTTATAGTACAATGCTTGATTGACTGAAATAGTTCTTGATTCACATACAAGGCTTTTGCTGATGAAATTGGCATTCCATTTATGGAGGCAAGTGCAAAGAGTGCCACTAATGTTGAACAAGCTTTCATGGCAATGGCAGCTGAAATAAAGAATAGGTATTTTCTGTTTCATTATTCTGGTTCTGTTGCCACTTCTTCGGGCTGGGTGGGGGGTTCTGTCTTCAGTGAATTAGTGTTTGACGCTTTTTACTACTTGATACAGGATGGCAACCCAGCCAACATCAAACAATGCAAAACCACCCACCGTGCAGATACGGGGACAACCTGTGAACCAAAAAAGCGGCTGCTGTTCTAATTAGATGTCAGATTCTGCTAGCTAGAATTGCTTCCAGAGTCATCATTCCAATCGCAATGCCTTGTTTTCGAAGCTGTGCCAGTTCCATTCTTTTCATCTACCGGTATTCAACTGGCCTATACAACCCACAAGAATTGCTTTTCAAGTATAGGACTCTTTCTCCCTCCTTTGATATTTTCACTTCGTTGCGTTTCCATGTCTAAGTTGCAGTGTTTATTTCTGCAGTTTCAGGCATAATATATGTTTTAGAAGTTGGTTTTTTAGATGGGGATATATAGTGGATAGAACTGTAATGCTGTTGTACTTTACTATTATGAACTTCAAATAAATTGCTCAGCCAAAATGTTCTTGTGAGACGTTTCATATTTTTATGTTATGTGGTCTTGAAACAACAACGATTAATCCAGAGTCGTGCCATGTAGGATCTTATTTGGGGGGAAACGCCCCCTACCAAGAATTTTTTCATAGCCAGAAGTCAAATTCGAGCATCTCATACCTTCAGTATTTTTATTTAATGAATTTTGAGCTTTCATAAAAAGAGATCATGGTATTTATTTAAACTTGTGATAATCTTCAATGGATTTGTTGATGTCTTATGTTTCAACAATTTTGAAATACTGCATGCTTAAAGTGAAAAGTGATAGAAACTTATATTTTGTTCTTTCATATACTCTTATTGTCTCAATTTATATGGGATTGTTCGGATTTCGAAAGTTAGATGAGCTTTTCTTTGCTCATAATTTTTTTTTGTGTTTTAAATATTTTTAAATTATCAATTATTGTAACATATAGGTATGTAGTTTACAAATATGTAAATTTAATTATTTTTTTAAAATCCAAAATTTCATGTTCGAATGCACCATCAAAATTTAAACAATTGACTCTTGAAAATTTAAAAGGCGTTACATAAATTTGGAACATAGGAAGTATAATTATTTACTCAAAAGCTTTGATTTAATATAATATTAATGTTATTTTATAAAATCTTGTATTACATAATTTGACATACACGTGCAGCGCACATGTCAAGAAACTGATTTATCATGCATTTTATTCACATTAGCATAAGAAGTACTCCTATTTTGTGCAGATCTTTCACCTAAACGGTCTTATTAATAGCACTACTCTTAACTTTTTCCGTCATTGAATAAGAACATTAATTTTGGTCCTTGTAATACCTGGATCAATACATATAATATTTAATCAATTGAAATATGTGTCGTTGATCCTTCAACCAATAAAACAAATATATTCAAGGAAAAATTGGATATAAATCGATGAAACATAAATGAATTCAGATATTTTGAAACTTACTAGCAAGAGGTGTGGAGGGATTGTTGAAATTCCTTCCAATATATTAACCACAGATCTTGGATTCGAGTAATGAAGATAAATAACTTCATGATAATTCCACTTTATCTCCGTTAGTAGATCTTTCAAACCTGAATTTATATTAGTCAAGCTACTAAATTTCACATACGCGGTATCTAAAAAAGTAAAGAATTGAAACATGAATTCTAACACAAAAAATACTATTAAGGAAAACTCAACTTTCAAAAATAAACATAAAAAAGGTGGATGCTTATTTTATTTGATTTCCTAAAAAAAATTATAAGTGTTTAATATTGTTCCTTTAAATAAACTCAAGAAAAAAGGAAGAAAAATATCAAAAACTTAATTAGAATTTAGAGAAAACGAATAAGGAACCATTATTGATATTGGTTTATGAGTTTTGACAATTTTAGTTTTTCAGAATGGACAAGACTGTTTTTGGTATACACATTACAAGTGAATTGTTACTTAAAAATTGAGAATATATAATAAGTTTGGTTTTCAAATTTCTCGTTTCTACTTGAAAACTCCGTCATATGTTAAGAGGGGATGCTCCTCCCTTAATCAGAAGTCTCAAGTTCAAGCTATTGGCAGATTTTTTTTTGATGGGGAGCGTTTCTCCCAAATGAGACCGTACATGACACGAATCCAAATAATCGAGCTTCAACACGGTTATCAGACAAAATATTTGATTCTAATTTTCTCTTCTTTGGTTTGGAATTATTATTATTTTTCATCAGTTGATTTGGTTATGTGGAGAGATGCATCAAAATCAACATTAAGCTTTGGAATTGGAACCTTTTTCATCATATGGAACTAAATCCATCTCATCACACGTCGATTCAAGCTAGCAGCTAAGTGTGCTTATTTTTTTTAATCGGTATACACATGTTATATATTAATTACACACACAATATATATACTAGTATCTCAACACGTGTTTTGCACGCATACCCTATTTTAATCAATTTAAACTTTTTACTAAGACGGAGGAAGTATACAAAATTTAAGATAATGATTTAAAAAAATGTAAGCTTAAACTATGAATGATATTAAAATAAAGTAATTAAAAGACACATCAATTGTAACTATACCTAAAGTAGAAACAACTATTGAATCTGGACACATGCTTTGCACGTTTATTCTGTTGGATTTCAATGTAAATATCAAACATCGGGTGAAAACAAAAAAGACTACATAGTATTGCTTCAGTTTATATGAACTTTTCATTTTCGATACAAAACATAAAAATATAAGAAAAAAACCTCAAAATTATGCAACTTTGTTATTATAGCAGATAAAGTTTAATGACCACAAGTAAAATCAAAGAAACAAGTCCTTGGAGACTATGAGATGGTGCATTCATTGCGGATGTTAATTTTGAGTATATTGAGTCATTTGTGTTGCCTATGATACGTTTGAAGCTTTAATTTCACATATGATTGATGAACTTTACTCTTGTATCAGTAAAGTCACAAAATTGAATTAAAATCAAACTTTAAAGGGTTCTCTTCACACAATTTCTTCTTTAAAGGGTCAATTGAAGAATATAATTAACTAATAATGGCCAAAAAGAGTTAGAAGTTATTAACATAACTATTCTTTAAATGATAATATTTATTTATTTAATGAATTATCAATAATTATCCTACATCATATAGAAGAATGTTTACAAGCTTGTATCCTCAAATTCATCCATCAACAAATCAGTTACCCAATTGAAGTTTTGAAATTCTTGATCTTCTGACTCAAACTCAAACTCCACTGATTTTTTTCCCTTTTCATCATCCATTATATTCACCTTAGCATGAGAGGTACTCCCAATCTCAAGATTCTTCATATCCTCAATTAATTTTGAATGGCTAGTTGAAAAAAGTGAAAAATCACTTTCATTTTGAAGGTCAATTTTTGGTTGAGATTGATAAGACGAAATAGGAGAAATTTGTTGAGAAGTAAACGAATTTTCAGGTTCAGAAACAATAGTACCATAGTACTGATCATGTGATGGTGGTAATGGTGACAACTGATAATTACAAGGAATAACAATCCAAATACCCTTTGGTATATCTTCAATTAAAATGTCAGGGTAAGGTTGGATGTGCAAAGGGTATTGATACACATAACACCAATTATAGTTAGTTTCAGGACGAAGCTCTTCTAGTGTATGAGCAAAAAAACATACTCGTCTGTCACATAACGTGCCAGCATGGCATGGATGGGTCCTATATTTTGCTGGGTGTAGCCAGTACTCAAAAACTCCATGGCACAATTCACAATTATCCCCTTTTACGCACGATGCAAATTTATAGCCAGGGCAAGGAATTGGTAAATAGTTATATTCTCTAGGATCACGACGACGTGCTTTTTCCCCTCTATGTGTAAAGGGGCAAGAAGTCCAGTCATGACTACGGAGATTTGAACACCTTTTTATTTTGTAAGCGTACATACGAAATTCATCTGATTCGTATAGAGCTTGATCGATGAATTCATGGAAATCGTCTTGATTGGTCTCTTCCCCCCCAAATTGTTGATGACATGGGAAAAGTGATGAACAGTAGTTGAAAAGGTGATCATTTCTATAAGCCATTTATTATAAGACGGTGGCGTTACAATTGATAAAAATGCAACAAAAAAAAAAACTTGTAAATATACTAATTTACATAAACAGAGTATCAATTGTTAGATATAAGAAAGAAAGCTCTTTAGAACAATTGAAATAGAAAATTTGAAACTTTTTTTTCAGAAACAAAAGGAAGCTTTTCTTGTGAAGTATATGAGTGAGTGAAATTTGGGGGTGCACATGTGCTTATTTATAGCACAAGAACTGCATAACTAATATTCTCTCCACCTGAATAAATGTGGAACACTTTTGTTTTTTTTTTTCTCAAAGAGAATCACTTTTTTTATATGTAGAAATAATTTAACTTAAAATTTTTATTTTAATAAAGTGTAATACAAATTTCTATGACTTGTTTCAGATCAATACTACTTAGTTGATCAAAATTTTCATAGTTTAAATATCGTAAAGTAAAAAGTATCACATAAATTAGGACAAATAAAAATACTTAACACTTATAAAATAAAAATACTTAACACTCATAAAATAAATGAACTCCATTAATATCGCTTGTATTCTACTTATAGCTACTACCAACATTCAAATCTCCACGTGTTTGTAATATCTGGGTAAAACCCCAAAAAGAAGAAAAATAATTAAAAATTAACTTATATTCTTCTCATATAGACCTCGGAGGTTACAACTTTGTTTTATCGCTAAACGTTAAACTTACATGAACAAAAAGTCGTCAAATAGCATTATATAAGGTTGAAAAATTAGGTCATAAAACGACAATCTTCAGACAACTACCTGCATGCAAACTCCAGGTGTTAGTATTGTGTCAGAAAAAACTGAAAAAGAAGACTTCTCATACACTCCTACAAGTTTGTATAAACAAAATTTGAGTGAAGTTACAAGTTTTTAATCGATTGAGTTTGGGATTATATTTTAAAAAATCATCAAATAGCCTTAATTAACAATAAGAAATTAGGTTGTAAAATGACAATTAATAATGACATAATTTGTATGCAAATAGCCACATTGTAAGAGGAAGCAAAACTCTAAAAGGCATCCCAACTATTTAATTTGTCATTTGTTCCTTTTATAAAATTTTAAAAAAAAAAGGCAACTTTATAAGAAATATTTTTTTGCAAAATAACTTCCCCCTACTAAACACACAAATGATACATAATTTATCACTAAAATTGTTTTATGAATATACTTGAAGATGATTTACAACTTGCATCCTAATAAGACCAGGCACTTTCATTACCTCAAAAATTTCTTTCAACTATCGTCATGTGAGTGTGTGCGTCTGTGCGTGTGTATTGGTGCATGTGCGTGCGTTAAAGTTTAAACAAGGACTTCAAGTTTTGATTAGAGTATATGCAATTTTAGATTTTACTAAATTACCAATAGAAAATTGAAGATAGAATCTCGTATTCGATTGATGAATATTAATTTCATAGAGTAATTGGGACATTCCAAGATACCTAATTATAGATTGTACCATAAGTGACATTGTTTTTTTTTTAATGGTACTATTTAAAAATATAACCAAAATTGACAAAATATTTAAAATTTAGCACTTTGGTCCTGTAATATTGCACTGTGAACTAGAGTCAATTAGAAAAACATATTAAAAAGCATTCTTAACAACTCAATTCAAAGGAATAAAGTGATTATGCAAATGATGATTTAAATATTCAGCCAATCAGAAATTTCTCCAACAATATATACTTGGATAAAGAAAAATATAAACAAAGCCATATAAATAAACTAGTAAAATCCCAACCTGTTTGAGGGTTATTGGGTGGGTAGTTATGTTTCATGCTTTAACTTATTGGTTATAGCTTTTAAATGATCTATTTCGCTTGTCTATTAATAAGATATTGATTGATTCAGTATCGGAAATGATGTTTGTGGTTCGGTTATTGGTTAAAATCAAAATCAAATCAATTTAATCGGTTTTTAAAATTTTAAAATCATACCAAACCAAATGAAAAAAAAAATTGTTGATTTGGTTATTGTCGGTTTGGTTTGGTTTTGTTCGATTTTTCTGGTTTTTTGGTTTGGGAGTAATAATTTTTTGATTCAATTAAGCAATACTAGAGTTATTATTACACGAACAAAGTGATTCAATTAAAAGAAAGTGTGACTATCTTATGTGAGGTAGGGTAAATAAAGACTAAAGTAATGAATTTTGATGGACTTAGACTTAGGGTTGTAATAATTGGGCTAACATTTTAAGTATTGGGTTTGAGAAAATGGTGAAGTTAAAGACTTCAGTTAATGAAAATTTAACAAAATATTTATATTTTATTTATGAATAATATATAAATGATTGTAAAATTTATAAGTTAACGACTTACTCCATAAAAAAAAAATTGACTAACCCCTCACATTGATAAGTCATTTATTATAAAATTGTAATTTGTTCGTCAATTGTTAATTCGATAAATCGATAATAATAATTCAATAGGTCAACTTTGCAGTTTATCGATTATGGTTCGATTTTGAACATCCTTAAATAAGTTTTGATGATTTTGAACTTGCTACACATCGTTATTGATTGGTCTGAACTCTGAAGGCTTTGGTCCGGAGCCCATATTACAAATTGAGATGGGCTTTAGGCTCATTTTGTTTATTTCGTTTGCAAAACACTAAAAGAATTCTTATTTCAACTTCATTTTTTTCAAAAAATAAATTCAACACAAATAACAACTTGTTTGGATTGTTGTATTAGATTGTTAATTTAAATATAATGTTTGTTTTTATTGTTATTTATATTTTATTATATTGTTCACTAAATCCATTGTTATCTCTTATAAAAATATATTTTTAAAAGAATGATCAAAACTTGCATAGTTTGGATATTGTAAAGTAAAAGTGTCACAGGACAAATAAAAATACTTAACACTCATAAAATAAATGTACTCCATTAGTATCTCTTGTATTCTACTTATAACTACTACTTACATGCAAATCTCCATGTGTTTGTAATATACCTGAAAAATCCCCCAAAAAGAAGAAAACAAATAAAAATTAATTTATCTTCTTCCCATATAGACCCCGGAGGTTACAACTTTGTTTTACGGTGTTTGGATTTACATGAACAAAAAGTCGTCAAATAGCATTAAATAAGGTTGAAAAAATAGGTCATAAACCGACAATCCTCATACAACTACCTGCATGTAAACTCCAGGTGTTTATACTGTATCAGAATAAATTGAAAAGGAAGAGGGAAAAACAAGACTTCTCATAGACTCCTACAAGTTTGTATAAATAAAATTTGAGTGAAGTTACAACTTTTTATCGGTTGAATTTGGGATTATATATAAAAAAAAAAACATCAAATAGCTTTAAATGACAATAAGAAATTAGGTCGTAAAATGACAATAAATAATTTCATAATTTGAATGGAAATAGCATTGTAAGAAGCCCAACCATTTAATTTGCTATTTGTTCCTTTTATAAAAAGAAACAAAATAACTTTATAGGAAATATTTTGGACAAATGCATAAGTACCCCCAGCCTATGCCCAAAATTTCTGGGACACACCTAACATTTACTAAGGTCCTATTATCCCCCCCCCCCCCTAACTTATTTTATATATAATTTTCTACCCCTTTTCGGCCTACGTGGCACTATCTTGTGGGCCCGGCGCGTGTTGACAATTTTTTCAAGAATAGTGCTACGTAGGCCGAAAATGGATAGAAAATTAATTAAAAAAAAAGTTTGGGGGGGGGGTAATAGGACCTTAGTAAAGGTTGGGTGTGTCTCAGGGTATTTTGGGCATAGGCTGGGGGGTACTTATGCATTTTCCCAAATATTTTTTTGCAAAATAACTTCCCCTTATTAAACACACACATATGCTAAATTGCAAAATAACTTCCCCCTTATTAAACACACACATATGATACATAATTTATCACTTCAATTTTTTTATGAATATATTTAAAGATGACTTGCAACTTGCCTTCTAATAAAATCAGACATATATATCACCTTTAAAATCCCTTTCAGTTATTGTCATGTGTGCGTTGGCGACTTAAGCTAAGATCCATGTAATTTTAGATAGAGGGAAAAGAAAATTAATGCTTTATTAGTCCCTAAAATACTAACAAATATATCCCTTGTTAAAAATGATATGCATATATATTCTTGATGTCTAATTGAGTAATCTGTTCTCATATCGATTAGTCGTTAACTATAAAACTGTAATATGTTCACAACTGTTAATTCAATAAATCGATAACAATAATCCAATAGATTAAGTTCATAGTTGGGCTATTGATGCGGTTTGACTTTGAACGTCCTTACGTAAGTTTTGGTGATTTCAGACTTACTTAATAGGTTAATGACTTACTCCATAAAGAAATTGAGTAATCACCCTCACATCCATAAGTCGTTAACTATAAAATTATAATTTGTTCACCAACTGTTAATTCGATAAATCGATAACAATAATCCGATAGATAAAATTCGTTGTTGATTTATCGATACGATTCGATTTTGAACATCCTTACGTATGTTTTGGTAATTTAGTAAACATCCTTAATTGATTGGTCTGAACTCTGAAGGCTTTGGTCCAGAGCCCATATTACAAATTAAAGGCTTAGCAATATGCGCTCCATTTCACAAAATTGAAGGCCTTGCAAGCAAGCCCACGTTCATTCTTCAAATTATTGAAGTATGCCATTATGTAATGATGAAAAATGATACAATCAATTCATACATTATATTTATCAAAATAATATTACATAATACAATACAATAATATAATACGATGAAAATCAATACGTAACAACCATCCAAACAATAATGAAACTCATTCCTATGAACACATGATCTGGTCTCTTTCGGTCTTAGTCGTTTTACTAGAAGATCATTGGCAATCACTAAAGAGTATGATGAGATGGATGTAATCACTTTTTCGAAGTCTCAGATTCAAGTCTTACAATGAAAAATCACGTAGAAATAATAAGGTATCACCACTTTTAATGTTGTTATCTAAAACATAGCCACAATTTAAAGATAAGTGAAAAGATAATCATAATTATTTTTCAATTGGAAAGACAACGATTCAACAACAATAACATACCTCGTGGAGGTAGAAAGGTATAGAGAGGGGGAGAGTATTGTATGCAGATCTTATTCCTACTTTATGGAGGTAGAGAGGTTATTTCGAAAAGACTTTCGACTCAAGTAATGTGTATCAAAATAGTATGAAAGGAAAATACAAAAATAAAGAAGACATAACAAATAATAGGAAAAGCACTACATGACATTCAATAACATCAAGAAAGAAACAGTAACAACAACAAAATAATGTGAAGAACCATAAACAACCGATACTAATATTAATCGTAAGACAAAAACTAGTGATATGAAATGAAAAACATGAACGATGCACCAAACTACCATCGAGCCTAACACAAATTGAAGGCAAAAGTAATTTTTTTTAACACAAATTAAATATATGTCAACTACTAAAATTACATAAATGTGATGAAAATGTTACACACCTTTTTATTTTGTCCATCCCCTTGAAAAATAATTGTCTTTTATATTAAGTGAGTTTTAATATATCATGTCATTATGAGAAAATAAAAAAAAAGTCAAAACTAAATAATTCTTTTTTAAAAAAAATGGTGGGGGATAGAGTAATTGGGATGGCCTAGCAAGTCAATGTCCTACTCAAGGATAAACTTGAAAGAAGTAGGATCTATGGTCTATGGACAACAATTAAACAATATCTAATAGATCAAGTCATTATGAGAAAAATAAAACTATCAAAATTAATTAAAAAATTTGAGTAAAATTCTCCAAAGAACAAACTAAAAAGAAAAATAGGCGGAATAGGGAGTAATTAGGACAGCTTCAAAAGGCAGAGATAGAGCTAGAATGTAAAGTTTACAAGTATTATAAGTTAATGAATTCGATCAAATTGATAACCAACACATTAACTCCGACCTTTTTTTTCTAAAAGCAAGGTCCACCTTTAAGGATAAACATGAAAGAAGTTTGGTTCTATGGACAACAATTGACAAATAGTGGTCTTTTTAGTCTACTTATGATTTAGACTACACACACGTACTAATGTAAGGTCAAAAATATATTTTTTTAATCAGTATTTGTCTCATATTTATTATTTATATATATATATTAGTATTAATTTTATGAATTATGCTAAATAGTGTATTTTATTTGTAGGAGTAAATTGACGTAAAGTTGAAGAAGTTTAAAGCTAAAACGAATTAAAGATGAAAGATTATAGAAATAAAAATCAAGTAGACAATTTAATGAATTAAATTGAATATAATAATATATAAAATTATATGCTGCAAAATGCACGTTCAACTGGCCACTGCCTTCATAATCTGCCACGTGGCTACATAAATGACCTATCCACTTGTCCATCTACCATTGACTTCTATTTGGTCCATCAACCATTCCTTTCTCTTATATTTGGAGTGGACATTAAATCACCAAAATTAAATTTTTTGATATTCGATAACTCGATAATCAATAAGTTATTCAGAATTCAAGAGTAAATCTTAGAATTTCGATAGTCGGTTTCAGTAACTTGATAGCTAGTACTCCCACTTGATACAAGGGATAAATTTATTATATAAAATTATAGTACACGTGAATTCATAATCTTATCATCAAATTTGATATTTTATGTATATATTTTTAAAATTTTATGTAATACTATATGTTGGGCGTCTTGCTCTAAAGAGGTTGAACTATGCACTTGATTTTGAACGTTGAGTTATTTACCTAGAGGAACAAAAATCAATTCTCACTTAATATTTCAGTTTTTCATCTTTCTTTATTGTCACACTTAGATTTTAAAAATTCTAAATTCGCACTAATTTTTCAAAGATAATTTAATATGATAAGTATTAAACTAGTCTCTCTTTTTTTTAAGAGAAGCACAAAATGTAAATTTGAAGGGTAAGAGGGGACATTAAGGAGTGTACCATAGAATTGCATATTTCCAAATCCATTTTTTGACAAACACAATGCACTTTGGCATTTGAGGTTTTTAGGTGGAGTTTCACCTATCGCAATAAAGAAAAAATTGTCTATATTTATTGCGGAAAAATACATAATTGATTCGAAGAACATTTCAAAATTCAAATATTTAGAAATGATATAACAACTACTCCCTCCGTCCACAATTGTTTGGCAGGTATACTAAAAATAGATATCCAAGATTAATTGTCAATTTAAACAATCAAGAAATAATTAGTCACTTTTTTCCAATTCTGCCCTTAATGATAGTGTAGTTCAATTGAAAAGTTATGTGGACTTTTGGTATTCTTGATATAGTAGGGTTATATTAGTCAAATTACATCTTGTATTAAATTTTCCTTGAGGGGTGTGCATGACCTTACCCTGACAAACAATTGTGGACGGAGGGAGTAATTGTTATATCAT
>NW_006239467.1:269905-277716 GCF_000226075.1 Solanum tuberosum
AAAAATAGATGTCCAAGATTAATTGTCAATTTAAACAATCAAGAAATAATTAGTCACTTTTTTCCAATTCTGCCCTTAATGATAGTGTAGTTCAATTGAAAAGTTATGTGGACTTTTGGTATTCTTGGTATAGTAGGGTTATATTAGTCAAATTACATCTTGTATTAAATTTTCCTTGAGGGGTGTGCATGACCTTACCCTGACAAACAATTGTGGACGGAGGGAGTAACTAATAGAAAGGCAAAAACACATTTTGATTTGGACGGAAAAAGTATTGATTTAAAAATATAATTTTCTTTTTTGCACATGATTAATTAAATACACGCAAAATACACTTAAATTGAAGTGCTCTCTTTGCCCCCACTTAGAAGAGCCAAGAGAAATATTATAAATAGTTTATTCTTTCCAACCTACAAACACGGTGAAATTACGTTTATTTACCACTTTTTAACTTTTATATTTTAAAAAAAGTTATTATCATGAAATTTTTAGCTATCATAATTTTTTTTGTATGAAATTTAAATTCTATAATAGTAAATATTTTTCAAAAATAACTCGTAAACATTATTTTTACGAAATTACATGTCCTTTCAAATGTTCAATTTATTATATTATATACATATAATCATCAAACTTTACTTGTTGGAATAAAGTAATATAATGATCACAAAAGTTGATTTTGTAACTTTATTTTTACCTTAGGTAAAATTTAATCATAATTTGTTATAACAATAAATATTACTCAATGAATAAAGTTTCAATCGATACGTAAAATTAATATTTCTTTCAAATAATTATCAAAGATCAAAGATAATATTAATGAAAATCAAACTTTTTACAACTTCGGATTAACCCTATCACGATAATTTTTTTCATTGGACTTTCGATTCTTCTCCACCATCATAGTCCGATGCATAGAGTATTTCGAATTTATTTAAGGGTTCGGGGAAAATATGCACAAAGTATTTCGCGTTCGGAAAATTGCCGGCTATTTAACTGACCAATAGTTGATGGACACCTGTCAATTGTTCGATTTGACATCCAACTTGCATAACACTTGATCTACTCTCCACTTCTCCGTCACATTTCCGAACGGCTTTTCTTCTCCGTTTCATTGAACCGTTTTCCGACGAGCTTACCGGTTCAGGCGATGCTCGTCTTTTCGCCGTAACTCGAACCGGTTCCGGTTCATTCAAACCGATCCGGTGCGGGAAATTCAAATGTGCTTTTGATCCTCTCATTCTATAAGCAGCTTTATCATAAGCAATAGCAGCTTCTTCAGCTGTTTCATACGTTCCAAGCCAAACCCTAGCTCCGTTCTTCGCCGGATCTCTAATCTCCGCCGCAAATTTCCCCCACGGCCGCTGTCTAACGCCTCTATAATGTCTTCCCTTGGGTGTTTCAGCCACCGGAGCTGCCGTCTTCTCCGCCGGAGAAGGTACAAATTCAGGCGCCGACTCAATTTCCTCTCTCGGTTCCGATTTTACTTCGCCGGTGGTGAAACTAAACGGCGACCATCCGACGCTAAGAGCGTCCTTTAATAGACCGTAAATTACCATATCTTCGGAATCGTCGACTTTTAGTGGTAAATCTCCCCATGTTTCAGTTAAACAGGGGATTAGACGACTGAAGCTTGAATTCCGGCGATACACCGGGAAGTTCGTCGGTAGCAACTGTTGATCCATTTTGCTTTGAATTTTAGTTTTTTCTAGTGATTTATGAGGTTTTTGGTGTTCAATTTGGATTGGTGAAGTATGAGGGAGGAAATATATATAGGGAAGTGAGGAGGAATGAGATTCATGCATCTACAAAAAAAAGGACCTATGATGTTGTCATGTATTTTTTTCGTATTCGATTTTCGATATCCATATTAAAAACTTCACTAATTCGTATTTGTACATTATTTAACTCATTAAGAAAGACAATGCGTTCAACTGAATTTTTTTATGCATAAAATTTGAATTTAAGACATCTGATGGAGAAAAGAGGAATCTCAACCCGTTATCACAATCAACATTATAGTTTTTTTTAAAAATTATTTATAATATTTGTATTTGCGATTCAATTTTAATTGAAGGAGTATTTATCATTTCTCGATAATTACAAATGGTAATATAAAAAGGTTATGTGTAATGGTGATAAGGTGGGTTCTTGGAAGTTTCTATTGTGGGCAAGTGGACATATTGTTTAGTGCAATATATTATCACGTGGCCAAAAGGCAAAGATACAACTTGAATAAGTGGCAATTAATGACGTCATTGATTTCGACAGATCAAGTACTTACTACGCCATATTTTATTTGTCAAAATAATTGTTTGTTAGTTAAAAATGTAGTGTCTTTTGGTAGCTGGTTAGAATCATATATGTATTAGTAATACATCAATAAGTTATTTTATTTTGTGTAAATACATAAATTTTTTCATAATTTATGCATATATTAGTTGTGTAAATTTTTGAGTTAAAATTAAATAATATATTACTTTTATATATGAATAATTGTCTTTTAAATTATTTTTTTATGAATAAAATCATTATTGTACTTGAAATACTTTTAAATTAGTTTTCAACCTTGAAATTGGCTTTTTCTAGTTGAAGTTGAAATAGTAGTGGACCAAAGACCAAATGTGAAATCAAATATTAATTTGCAAATATTATTTCAAATTTTTTAAATAAATAAATACCTTTCTTTGAGTTGATTAAAGATAATTATATATGT
Organism: Solanum tuberosum; assembly: GCF_000226075.1. NCBI lineage: Eukaryota > Viridiplantae > Streptophyta > Magnoliopsida > Solanales > Solanaceae > Solanum > Solanum tuberosum. The sequence continues at coordinate 272,622 of NW_006239467.1, forward strand.
TCATATTAGAATACTTGGCACGAAAGTTATTGATTTAATTAATATTATCAAATATTGAAAATGTGGTTATTTGTGCTTGGCATGTGCTCGTGTCGTTTGCTAATCTTCTAGAAAGAATTGCATACATAATTTATCATTTCAAGATATATTATGAACGATTTTTTTTAATCTGATGTCCGGTACTTGTATTGAGGTTCAATTAAATTTGAATTTACATCAGGAAATTTAATATTGGGGAATTAATTAAAGGGCAAATTACAGAAATCACATACTTTTAAGGCAAAATTACAATCTATCCCTTAAAAGTTTATAATTACAAAAATCCCTCAAACGGATACAATAATATCAGCGTTGATACATTAATCTGATGCGCGAGATACATTAATCGTTAAGTAAGATACATTACATTTTATACATGATACACTAATCTGATGCGCGAGATACACTATTTTGATGCGTGAAAATGAGGAATTTTGGAGATTTGTAAAACCTATAGGGGATAATGGTAATAAGTAAACTAAAATGTGGGATTTCTATAATTTTTCTTTAATTAAATTACTCCCTAACGAAGACGATTTGTACCCGAGGAATTCAAATCCAAAACCTCTGGTTAATTACCGCTCCATCAAAACCCTTATTCATTTCTTTTTTATTTATTTGTTGACAAAGACAAAATGATTAGATTCCTAAAAATTCATTATAATTTTTTTATATTAAATACTGTATCACGTAAGCTATTAGCTACTGATTATGTAATATAATGAATCCGTTAACCTTTGACTAGTGGTTATTAGCGTTAAGATAATTAAGTAACTTAGACATAAATTAAACAGCCAATTAAGTTGTCTTCTGCTATGATCACTTGTTAATTATGATTATGGACTTATGGTCCCTATACATCTTGTCGATGACCTTTTAATTAATTAACTAATCGAATCTTTAATTTCTCTAATTTTTTATGTCGACAACATAATTGAATGATATTGTTTAAGAAATTATATACTAATCCCTCCGCTCCATATTAATTGATTATCTTATTAAAAATAGTTGCTTAGTTTTCCACCTTACTTAATTAGAAAGTATTAATTAAATTGTTATTCTGTATTACCCTTGCAAATAATTTTTTTTTAAAGTGTTCACATTTGTTTGTAAAATTCCCAAAAAGTTTTTAAGGAATAAATTAGTAAAATTCATCTTCTTATTTATAATTTATTTATATGCGTGTAAAATAAAAATGATAAACTAATATGGGGCAGATGGAGTAGTTATTATGCTAGCATCAACATGGTTGATTGTTTGCTTTAGGTCAAATTTGTATCGGTATCTCAAAAAATCTCACGTCATTTACAGTATTTATCTAATCTTATTAGTAGTTTTTTTTCTCTTTCCAACTATAATGTGAAATCCATCCCAACAATTATTGTAGAGGATACGAATATGAAAAAAGAAGAAGATAATTTTATTTGCAGGACTCGTTTGACCATAGATAGTGATCAAGAAGAAGTAGAAGAAACCCTAGCGAAAATTACTCTGCCAAGGATGACAAAATTTAAAGGTAAAATTTGTTAATATCGTATTATGATTTTAGGATAATATGTTATCTAGTTCATTATAAAAATGATAAAATTTTGTATCAAACTTACATGAATATAGGATTGTGATTTGTGACAATGCTAATAAATGTCATTAATGAAGAATCTGCATAATTTGTGATTAGCTGGTATATTTGTTTGGTACGGTTGGATATTTTTGTTAATTTTTAGAATTTATGCGTATAAATCATGTTTCATATTGGCCAAACACATTTTTGTTATGGGTATAAATCATTTTTTGTTAAAGGTGAAATATGTTTTCAAAAAATTTGGCCAAACACATTTTCAAACTTTTAATTCAAACTTCACTCAAATTTGATTATTCAAGATATTTGGAAAGGAGAAATTACAGAAATACACAACTTAAGATATTATAATCACTAAAATTTCCTACAATTTAATATAATTACAAAAATCTCCTCTTTGATACACCCCTATCTCCCCTTGGATACATCCCTCCTCTCTCGGATACATTCCTTCCATTAAGTAATGTATCATTTGCAAAGTATTAGACAACCAAGGAATATATCTGAGAGCAATGAAAAATCTAAAAAAAATTATAATTGGGAAAACTTCCAAAATATAATGTAATTAGCCCCCCAAATGTATAAGTTATTTGTAAGTTTTTCCATTTCTAAATATATGATTGAGCGCCAACCTAACGATATTCATTTACCTGAATTAAATTTCACATGGCCCATCATGAACTAAAAAATTAATTTTACATGATCCATCACTTTATGAGCTTATTCAGAGCTACTCATATCATCCGATTGTATATGGTCACCATATCAAGGCTCACATACTTCATTATTGTGTATAATGTCTTCAAAGTTATAAATAAAGATGGTAAATTGATTCACAGACACTCAAAAACATCAAATTGGTCTCACTTCGTCATTTTTATATTCATCTCGATGAATCATTAATTAATCTATCGACACGTAGTTAATAAGTCAAGCACATAATAGCCAACATGTATGGTATGACATCATCAATTTTGGACCAAATCCACGTAACTTTCTTTAAAAAGTTTCACTCCAATTATCTTTTGTTAAAGAATGACAAAAGTCTCACATCGGTGGTTAATGAGATGGGTGAACTCCTTATAAGGCTTGGGCAATCCTCCTCCCTTTGAGCTAGCTTTTGGAGTGTGAGTTAGGCCTAAGACCTAATTTAACATGGTATCAGAGCAGGGCCCATCTCACCCGATGTTGGGACCCCCAAAATCAAAAATTGCCCACGCATCAGATGCTAAGCACTGGGCGTGAGGTGGGGTGTTAAAGAATGACAAAAGTCCCACATCGGTGGTTAATGAGATGGGTGAACTCCTTATAAGGCTTGGGCAATCCTCCTCCCTTTGAGCTAGCTTTTGGAGTGTGAGTTAGGTCTAAGACCTAATTTAACATCTTTGTATATAACTCTTCTTCTTTTAAATCGTTGATTTTGCTCGCACATGCAATAATAATAGTATGTAATTTATTATACAATCATATGATCAAATGCATGTAGTCTAATGGTGTCTTAATATTTTTCTTATTAGACTATATCTTGATTAATAATATATGATTAATAGATGCGTGTTAAACAGAGTTTATGATACAATTAGACATCTATCTAGTGCCATTACTTTATTTTTCTTCAAAAGATCACATCATGCTTAAGTAAGAAGTTGGTATGTTGATGTTTATCTTAACCAAAAATTAATTAAGAATAGGGTTTAGTAACAATAATATATTAATACTTGTGGCATATTTTCAAGATAGGAGTTGAAATAAAGCATTTGATATACATATCTCATTTCCATTGAAAATGAAAATAAAATATTATGAGATTTATCTTTAACAGGGTTTTAGACTACGTAATAATTAATTAAATTTGTTAATTGTGTTAAATTCATCTTCTAATTAATTATTTATATCACACTGCGGTATTTTTATTATTTATTTATTTTCATCATGTTAACAAGAAAAGAAGAATCAACCTGAATTAATAATTAACCACAAATTTGCACATTAATTATGGGTAAAATGATGATTAAAGCCAGATTTAGAATTTTAACTCGATAGGCATAATTTTAATATGATCTACATGCTCAATTTTTAATTTCATAGAATTTGTATTTTCTTTTTCTTGGGTATGTGAAAACAGTGACGGAATCAGATTTGTCAAAATATAAAGAAGTAAAATTGTGTAGAAGTCAAGAAGTGTCAATATATGTGATATATATACATAATAAAAAAAAATACCTAACTAAACAATATAATTTTCTGACAAAGAGGTGTTGATCGACAACCCTCAAGTATATGTGGCTCCGCCACTGTGCAAGGTATCATGCAACACTAACAATTAGGGCTACTTATAAGTATATTTGGTTTGATTTTATATGTTATTCAGTTAATTTATTGCTTATCAATTTGTAAATATGTTAGAACGGATATTCGAACCAATAAGGTATTCTTTATGATAAGAAATGTCTTCTTAGGGGCCAACGACCAATTACGTGTTTCGATCCTTTACATATTTTTCATTTCTAGATTTTTATTTACTTATTAATATTATTCTCACCCTGTCTCCTCACGTGCACGTCTGAATCTTTTTGTCATGTCTAAACACATGATATTTGAGTAACGATAAAATTTGATCTGAGAAGCTTTAATTTTATGTTATAGTGAAGTGTGTGATCATATCATTTAAAAATCTAAACTTTTTTATTTTAAAAAAGCCACACTACTTGTCGATTACTAAAAGATACTTTAATTTTGTCATTTTGCAAGGCAAACTATATAAATGAGCTTTCTCAAGCACAAATAATATTCCTTTGATAATTTCAGCAAATCTACTTGAATCTTAATGATATTGACATTGTCTCCCTTTGGAATTCCACACATTTAGTAAACAACAACATATATATGGTCAATTATATGCAACCAACAAATAATGGAATTGTAATATATAGGAGTTTTTTGTTTGTTTATTTTTTTAACTGGTGATCAAATCCTTATTAATAAGATGAAAATTTAAATAGTCCATCGATCAATTAAGTTACTAAGCTTCTCCAATTGTAACGGAGTTTAAAAATTTGTTTGCCTCAACTCTAGAGAATCAAATTGTCGCACTCACAACAATTACATACTAACACCACTAAAGCACTAACCATCTCCAACTAGCCATCATCAATATTTACCTAAATCGGCCACCGTTTTCACCACCAATCACCTCCGCCATCTTACAAAAAAACTCCATGACCGCCTTTCATCGCATGACGACAACCATGCCTATCTTTATTACTATATTCACCATCATCACTATCAATTATCACGTCAAATAACTGCTAAAACATAACCATAAAATAACACTTATAAGTTTTAACTGTTAAAGAATGACAAAAGTCCCACATCGGTGGTTAATGAGATGGGTGGACTCTTTATAAGGCTTGGGCAATCCTCCTCCCTTTGAGCTAGCTTTTGGGGTGTGAGTTAGGCCTAAGACCTAATTTAACA
>NW_006239467.1:277780-288471 GCF_000226075.1 Solanum tuberosum
TTGAGCTGGGGTGTTAAAGAATGACAAAAGTCCCACATCGGTGGTTAATGAGATGGGTGGACTCCTTATAAGGCTTGGGCAATCCTCCTCCCTTTGAGCTAGCTTTTGGGGTGTGAGTTAGGCCTAAGACCTAATTTAACATTAACTAATGATGAATTATGTACATTTAGATACGTACTTAGAACATAAATAATCTCAAATTGATAATATATTAATTAGTAATAATTAAATAAATATTATTATCATTATTTATTTATTTTTATTTAAGAATGGAACAGTTGTGCCACCTTGATACAATGTACATATGCATGAATTATATGTATGGACCCAAGAATATTCTTCTTGTTACCAACATAGATATTATTCCAAAATAATGATTTGGTGAAAAGTAGTAAATTCGTTAATAATTATTTATTTATAAAAACAAGTGCATATTCAAAGTCAGATATAATAAAGTAATAAACAGAAGCACATAATTAACGAGAATTATGATGAAGTGATAAATAAATCAAGAAATTTTAAATTCAAATTTCTTTTAATATTAAATTACCTTTATTAAAAAATAAATTACCTTAATATAGAACTTCTCGATACGAATCCGATCTTTACTAAAATACTTAACCAAAAATAAAGGAAGAGAAGTCTTTGCATCAGACAGCACAGAATCATTTTCAACATTCAACGTTTGAAGATTGACGATGATCCATCTTTAATTAATTAATTATTATGAGTCTTACATTTTGACATTTGACTAATTGTCTTTAGTTTGATGCCTACCAATTCCTTTCAACTGTCCCCTCGTGCACAGTTATGACTCATTTGATACCAGAGATAAAAGATAATTTATTTCGAAAATTATTTTAGAATGAGAGTATATTTTATGATAAGATAAAATCATGGAATAGTAACTTATATATATCATTATAGTTATTTCAAAATAACTCGTTTTCTAATTAAACGCATCTTAAGTTTTTTTTTCTTTCGCGGTGTGTTTTAATTTATACTCCTATTTGATTAACTCAAACTTAAGCTAGGAAGTCCTAAATTATCGTTAAATTATTTAATACTCAAACCGACTTCAATTGTGAGTTCGAATTTAAGATTTTTTATTGATTAGGAATGAAGAGATACTTGTAATTACCGTACTACAATCTTTAATGGGGTTTTGAAACTTGTTATTGATTTATTTTTAATTTTCTGTCTTTGTTAAACGTAATTTTTAAAAAAAAAAATAACATACATGAGATCTTTCTAGGGTTATTTTCATTTATATAATCGTAAAAGGTTGTATTAACTCATTTCCTTCCGACTTATGTTTACATATTACTATTTTAAAATTTTCGACTATGACTGTTTCAAAAATATTTTAAATTATCAACTATATTGACTAACAAAGTGTTTCACCAAGCCCAAAAGTCAAAGCTGCTTATTAATAAATATATAATATAATTTACATAAACCTCGTAGTGTTAAGAGTTAATTACATTATTTTCCTACTATTTTTCTATATTACAAAAATCATTCAAAATTTATGGATTTCAGATACATCACTAGACTTTCAAATACATAGGGGAATGATGTATCCGAGAGGGGAGGGATATATCATAGAGGAGACAGAGATGTATATATCATAGAAGAGATATGACATTTGTATACATATTGGAGGAATGTATATCCGAGAGAGGAGAGATATATCCGAGAGAGGAGAGATATATCCGAGAGGGCGATCGGGATGTATCAGCGATAGGAGAGTGATATATCCGAGAGGAGATTTTTTTTTTTTAAAATGATAGAAAATTTTAAAAATTATGATAAAATAAGATGTGTATTTAGGTAATTTTTCCTTGATAAATTATATGTCCAATTTCACATAAAGTACATTTCCTAAACTATTTATATCCCATTAATGAGTGTGTGTATATATGTGTGTGTTTGTATACCTAAAGTCCCATTAATATAGTGTGTATGTGTTTTTCGTATATATCCAAAGTACTATTCTCCATATTCCACAAAAAGTTTACTTATCGATTTGTATGGTCCCACCTTTAATTAACGGTTTCAGGTTCAAACAAAATATTGAATATGTATGAAGAGAATTTTGACTAGACACTTCTCCTATTTTATATGATATTACATAATGTGAATTTGAATTAATTATTTTTTAACGTAAATATTGACTACCAAATAAAAAATAAAAATAAAAAGGGCTCAATTTTGTAACAAAATAAGACTTTGCTTGTATAACTAATTTATTATTATCAACTCTCTTTTCCTCCTAGAATAATGGGATATGAGTAATGGTCCATTGTAATGAAATCTGCACGTGTATCTGAAAAAGTCTGATATTTTGATTAAAAAATTGATCAAGTTGAATTCTACTAATTAATTAATTAACTGAATAATTGCAGTTGATATTTCTACAGAAATCAATACTTTGCGGCTGGTTTTTTAAATTAAATCCACTCCCAAATATCTTCTTTTTTTCTTCTTCTGAATATTATGTCGATTTAGTCAATTCTTTCTTCAATATTGACAGGATTATATTGGGTATATTGATATCCTCATTTATTCAATATCATTATTAAAATATTTAATCACAAATATTTTGCATTTTCAGTGAAAATATTCTATCGGACTTCATCTTTTTTATTTTCTTCGCTTATACTTTTCACTTTGGTTGAGTCTAACGAGGTTCAAGTACGTAACCTTTCACTATAGATCGAGACTATGCAAAAGTAGAACAAAATGAAAATTTCGCTGATTTTATCATTAACCTTGATTTTGCTATGCTCAATACCAATATAGAATAACGAAAATAAGTTGGTGTTCTGCTTTCAAAGTCAGTTGTCGTAAATTCACATAATGATTTTCCATTAATTCTGAATGTACTTCTAGATCAATCCAACCGATAATGAAAAAAAAAGGATCAACCAAATGCGATATGATATTTTGGCGAGTTATCATCTTATTACAAATTCAAATATCACAAATAATCTTTTCACATAGTATAAGTCCCATATTATATATCTTAAAGAGCAATTCAATAAGTAATTGTATATAGGGTAAATTAAAATTGATAATTATTTAATAAATGATCTTAATTTTTACACATAAAGACATCTTCATTTTTACATTTTTAAATTTTGAAAGTATCTCTTTCTTTTTTAAAATTCAATCGTTAAATAGTCATAAGAGTCATAAGATTATTTCCACTAAAAAGATTAAACTATACTAATATCATAAGAAAATTTTACATTATCAGTATATATAAATCCAATCTAGTATAATGAAAATTCTTTTTGGACCATGAGAATATAAAATAATTAAGCAACTAAAAAAATTTGATCATGTCGGCTAAACATTCTGTCATACATAGGTAATTATTATAACAATAGGGCAAAATAACAAAATGTGCAGCTATTTTTGATGATTAATTAAATTAAAAGTTGAAACCTCAAAGATACAACCTATATTAATTAATACTAATATAATACCTCTATAAAAAATATTAATTAACATAGAATTTGGCATTTTTTTGGCTGGTCGTTGAACAAGAAAAAATAATTGCTACCTAATGTAATGTTGTGTTTGGTTTGGCATTATTAAACTTTGATGTATAGTTGCATAAAGTATGCAAAATTTGTGGATTATTGTATTTTAGATACAATATGAATACGATTTTTTTGTTATTGTTGTTGCTATTTTCTGGTAGATTTTACATTGTTTTCTTGTGATTTGTTATATTTTTTTCTTTGTATCTGAATTTGCTATATTCTGAGCCGAGGGTTTTCTGAAACAACATCTCTACCTCCACATGATAGTGATAAGGTCTGCGACACACCCTACCTTCTCCAAATCTCACTTATGAAATTTCACTGATTATATTGTCGTTGTAATATGAATATGATTATAAGAATACGTGCATTACAAGTATATGACTAAGTCTTTCGAATAAGAAATTTCACATAATATATAATTCCTACATTAGTATATTTTATTATTGATTGAATAAATATTTAATCTTAGTTGACATAGCTACATGTAATAAAAGGTGATCAATTGAATATTATTCATCAAAAAATTATATATATGACAAATTGTACTAAATATATAAATAGAAAAATTAGTTTTCATATACATATTAAATTTTAAACAGCCTTAACGAAAATTTTAACTTCTCCGCTGATTAATCCCAATTTAAAAGAAAATAGGCCCTAAAATTAAAGAAAGTGACCAGATTCATCCTCTTAGACCTCAGCAAAAATAAAACAATTAAAAAAGAAAAAGACAAAAAAGAAAAAAAAATAAGGCAGCAACCTGGATAATTCCTAGGGCCAACATCAAGTTGATGAAAATTAAAGCAACCAAAGCAAAGATAGTGACTCTTAATCAAGTGGTTGAAAATAGGGTCACAACTAGAATTCAGGTTACGATTTTTTATCAAATTTAAATTTATCTTAAAAAATTTATTGGTCATGATTGAATCATAAGTTTAAATTTAATAACTGAAAAAAATAAAATTTTAAATTCTGATTTTGCCTAGTAGGATACTTTGCTTGCCTTGTTAGAGCTTTTTTTGGTTTTCCACCAATTTTCGAATTCTATATTGAAGTCCCGATTGAATTTGAATTGGACACTGCAGGGTTCATATGGGCTAACACTGATTTCCACTCAGTATCTGGATCTTGCATTGAAGCCCCGACTAAATTTAAATCGCGCATTGCAATGCTCATTTGTGGTGAGTTTCCCAACAAGATTTTCTTAATATTCAGAGCTCGAACTTGAAATCAGATGAAACAGTCTCACCACTATACCACAGTGGTTGCCTTGTTAGAGTTGATGTTGAATGCAAGTCAAGAATATCTAATTGTACACATACTAGTTACTATGACTATTTATAGTTAATTAATTTCTATTAATCAAGATTTTTAATAATACAAAAATCAGATTAAAATACAAAAAGTCGTTGAAAAATATGTTTCAAAAAGGAACAACAAAGTCAAACTATGCCATTTTTGTCGATTTACGTACCATATTTTGCTAGCTACGTTCTATTCATCTGATATACATACATGATACAACTTTTTATGTCTTTGACAATACTAAATTTTTTTTCTTTTCTTGGTAATTATTAGACTAGTCAGTGTTTAAATTTTTCTTTGGCTTAGTTTTTTTCTCAAAATGAAAATAAATTAAACTCTCGTTTGACTATACATTTTAGGAGTAGGTTTTTAAAAAATTATTGAAAATAATTTGTGGCCATGAAATTTGATCACTTTCACTCAACCAATTTCAAAAGAAAATTCAAGTAAAATGGCAATTCAAACATAACTTCAAATTCTAAAAATTATTTTTCAACATAATTATACAAACTCCTCCTTCTTTTTTCATGTTAATGTATAAATACACACTAGCTATGTTTTTTTGGAAATAAGTGGGGAAATATTTTTGGGAAAAAGTTGTGTTTGGATACCGATAAAGAATACTCTATATATTAAAAGAATATTAGTTTTTTAGATTTTTTACTTAATTAGCTTGTATTTGGTTTTGGAAATTATTCCCTTTTCTTTTTTTTTAGAAAATGAAATATAAGTATATATGGGTTAAATTACGATTTCAATATTTGGACGTATCAGAAAACGACATGTGACCGTCAATGTTTGATTAGATCCGGCTCAACAAGAATGACACCAAATGCAACCTTAGGTCACCTTCGAGTAGTGACTCTAGTTTGCTTCAGGTCAGAATAGTGAGATAGGATAGTTCAATTTCGAGATAGCATAATCAAGAATACACTAATAACTGAATAAGATAAGCTTCTTTCATACATTCTCGAAAAATTAGAAATTCATTTTAGCTTCTCAAACCATGAACGTAACGGCCCAAACATGTAGATAATTATGATTAAGAAGAGCTTAAAATATGTAAGATATTATTTAGGGTTAGACTATGTATATCTTTTCCCACGTATGTAAAACATGGCACTAAGAATTAATTCAACTAATTAATTATGTTACTAATGATAGCTGTAAATACCAAATTCATTCAAACTATCATTTTCATATGCTTCATTTCAACATCTACCAAAGTAATAGTAGGTTATATTTTTGACTTAGAAAACTTAACCGCAATCACATTAATCACTTATTTAATTAGTTCGCAATGTGTGCTAATATGTGTCTAATTGGTATTGGAGCAATAGTCAAACAATTATGAGTCGTAATTTGATGGATTCAGAATCTCAAGAAGATGAATACATTATGATAAATAGACGAATTCAATATTCAAATTTAACTTTTAAATTTTTATCGTCGAACCAAAAACATAGAAACTGAACCTTCAAACTTAATTATAGAGGCGCACTTAATAATTATGGCACCATAAGACTCTATAAGCTTGAGTACTAAGATAAGTATATATATATATTTAAGTAGTTTTGAAGAGATATAACGTCATTATAAATAGTTTGTGGGGGTGGGGTGGGGGCATGTAATGTGAACCCATATCCCTTCCATTAGGGGTGTTTACGGTTTGGATAAAAACCAATCCAAACCGAAAAACTGAACCAAACCGATAAAATAAAACCGATTTTATTTGGGTTTGGTTTTAGATTTTTGAAAATCGATAGTATTTGATGTGGTTATGGTTTTATTCGAAAAAATTGAAGAAATAACCGAATCAAACTGATGAATTATATACATATATTATATTAATATACATACTTAATATATTATTTTTATAAACAATTTTAAATATCTTATACATATTTTCATTAAAACTTCTTTATAATTTATTTATTGAAAGCAAAAATGGCCAAGATGAAACATTTCTCTTATTGATTTCATGTATATGAGTGTCTATCCAATTCTCTGTGGACTGAAAATGTTATTGTCTCTTCCTTCTAGGCCAATATAGTGAATTTTAAAGCTTTATTGATAGTAAATTTAGTGATCAAAAGTTTAGTAATTAATTCATTCTAACTATTTTTCGTTTTGAATGGATTGTTGTCACTTTTTTTACATTTTGAATGAATTGTTTCTTTTAATTTTTGTGTAGGGTTAATAACCAAATAACCGAACCAAACCAAATCGAAACCGATAACCACCAAACCGATAAATGTATATTATATTTGGTTTGGTTTGATTTTGATAATTTTAAAACCGATTAAGTTGATTTGGTTTTGGTTTTGACCAATAACCGATTCAAACTGACCCGTGAACACCCCAACCTTCCATTATATACTAGAATAATAATTTATTTTTCAAATTATTAATTTTATTTATTGTGTTCAATTACTTGTCAGTCTAAATTATCTATTTTATATTTTAAAGGTAGTGCAATAATTTTACACCATCAATTCATATAAGTTTAAAATTATGGAGAAAAAATATTCAAAATAAATTTTTACTTTAATAGTGCTTGTCATTGTCATTATACTAATATTATTATAATTCTTGTTTCTGATATTTGATTATCACACTATTTTATTGTTGTTTGCTATACTTTCGTCATTGTCTCCTTTTTTTGTACTTGAAATTGCTGTACTTGAGTCGAGAATCCTTCGAAAGCAATCTGTCTACCTTGCGTACCTCTATCCTCTCCAGAATTTAGATCCCAATTGTGAATTTCACTGAATATATTATTATTGTAATTTCTAAGGTTAAAATTGAAAACTTCTAATTAAGAAAAGAACTTATTGGTCCCATCATAAGTCTTAAACATTAATAATATAATAACAAGAAGCTGCATTTTCACTTCTCTCAAAATTCCTTTTTAAATCTATTTATCTAGATTACAAATGAAAAACACTAAACAAAAATACAATTTTTATATCATCAATTTTACTCAAATTAAGAATTTTATCTAAAATAATTTCTCTATCCTTATAAAATAGGGATAGAAAAGTTTATCAGAAATAACCACATCATTCTCTTTAAATAAAAATTTCACTTCATATATTGTTATTTTTATTATATTTATCAATTTTCTTTATTCTTTCATGTAAAAATTAAAATGAAAAAAAGTAATTAAAAAGAATGAAAGAAGTAACCTAGAAATAGGGGTCCATAAGTGGAAGATACATCATCAGTGACACTAAAAACATAAAATCAACATCATCTATTTCATAATTATTATTATTATAACAAGTGGTACCATATATCATATACTTTAAAAAATGGGAAATGGATAAGCCCCACAGGCCACAAGAGGCTTCCTTGTTCTAACCAAGAAGGCTCCAAGAAACCTCCATTGAACTTAAAATTTTCCACCCTTTATAATCTCCATTTTCACTCTTCATTTCCCACTCAATTCAATTCTTTCATAATATTCAACCAACAAAATCTCATTTTTTTCAAATTCTACTTTTTAAAAATGGATTCTTCTTCACTAGATATGATAAGGCAACATCTTCTTGATGATGTTGTTTTCATGGAAAATTATTGTTCCTCTTCTTCATCATCAGAAACAAGTAGTACCCTTTATTCTCAAACCTCATTGAATTCGGAATCTTTAGAATCATTAACCTCTGAGATCAAACTTGAAAGCAATTTCTCTTTTTATCCTGATTTCATCAATACAGCTCAAAGTTTAAATCTTGAATCTGCCTCTCGTTTGTTCGATAACTCAACAATTGAATTCCAAGCTAAACCCCAAAAGAAAAGAAGTTTCAATGATCGAAAACCTTCGTTAAACATTTCAATTCCTTCTGTCAAGAAAACAGAGGAACCAAAAACAGGGGAAGTAAAAACAGAGTACTCTGTTCAGAAAATGGTGGAAAATTCGGAGAAAAAGCGATACAGAGGAGTGAGACAAAGGCCATGGGGGAAATTTGCAGCGGAGATTCGTGATCCAACTAGAAAGGGGACACGGGTTTGGTTAGGAACATTCGGTACTGCAATCGATGCAGCTTTGGCATATGACAGAGCAGCATTTAGGCTCAGAGGGAGTAAAGCAATCATGAATTTCCCACTTGAAGTAAGCAATTTCAAGCAAGAAAATCATGAGATTGAGAAAAATGTAGTAAGTTTGAATTTGAATACGAATTCTTGTGGGAAAAGGGTAAGAGGAGAAATGGAGAATGATGACAGAGTTGTGGTGAAGAAAGAGGTGAAAAGAGAACAAATGGTAGCAACTCCATTAACACCTTCAAATTGGTCTTCAATTTGGGATAGTGGAAATGGAAAAGGTATTTTTGAAGTGCCACCTTTGTCACCATTATCACCACATCCAAGTTTTGGTTACTCTCAACTTTTGGTTTCATAGTGAAATGACCAAAAAAATCCACTTGAATATGTTATGGAATATTGTATAGCAGAATGATATTGCTGTCACGATCCACTGAGATTTAGACCTCTGTTGTGTCGATCCACTGAGATTTAACCCTCTGTTGTGCCGATGATTCCTAAAATGAAATATTTTGAACAAGTATGAGGTGATTTCAAGTTGTAAAAAGGAATTTACCTTTTGGAAATTTGGATAAAAGTATTTGAAGATTAGCATATGTACAAATGAAGAAACATGGAGTGATGGAGGGAGAATGGAAGTGTTTTGAATCATGGATATTTTTTATTATTTTTTATTTCATTGATTAATCTTTTTTTTCATGTAAATATGAATTTTAATTTGGTTGGTTTATTTATGGGAAAAGGTTCAAATATATTCCTATTTTTTGTTATTTGTTTTATATTTTTGGCATTCGTTTACCTATTATTAATTTGTGAGATCTCCTACCATCATCTTTTATTTCGAATATATTCTTTGGACTAACAATTTTTTATCATGTTAAAATTGATCGGACTTGGTATGCAACGGAAGTAATGTTAATATTGTTAGATAGGCTTATTCAATGTCAATCTGAATTAATAGAGTAAGTTAACTTTGTATCCCCCAAATGTCTAAAGTAACAATAGTAATATATTATAAGAATGATTTTAACGGTTCAAATCATTAAAGCGAAATATAGTATATTTATGTAATTTTTTCAATATGAAATTAGATGAGTTGCTATCGAAATGTCACTCACGGATCTTGTTTGTTTTCATATTTTTTTCATATTTAGGTTTATTTCGTGTAAACATGAAATTTATCTAAGTAATTAGTTTGAAAGCAATCAACAATAGAATCATGTGAACAAAGGTGATACGTAATTCTTAAGAAAGGAGGAAAAAGGGGCATTTTATCTAGGGCAAATCACATAAATCCCACTAGTTTAGGTCTTAATTATTAAGATTCCCAATAGTTTCAAATATTACTTTCTGTACCATATTTATGCTTAGGATACACGAGTCTGAATCCATGAGATACATGTATCTGTCAAATTTTTAAATTGAGATACAAAATTTATTTATTTAAATTAATTGGTTGGAACTGATTTCCTTAATTAGAGGAGTAATTGAGGATTTTCAAAATACATAGATAATTAATTTCATTTTATTATTCTTTGAAATAGTAAATTCATTAATATTATTAATATAAGATAAAAACATGTATATCTTGGTAATGCAATTTGATTAATTTCAAATTATTACTCTTAAAATAATAAATTCATTAATTTGATGTATCTATTATCAATATATGATGTATCCAACAAACTAAACACTTAGATACATGAGTGTCCTGCAAGTACATTCATATGTATCATAAAAGTATCTAGCATTAATTTCATGTATTTGTTATAGGTATCTAGTATT
>NW_006239467.1:289601-306004 GCF_000226075.1 Solanum tuberosum
AATAATATTTGGGTTCAGGAGAATTTGTCGGTCATGGTGATGATATCTTGAGAAGAAGAGAGTATATTAGCTATTGTTGGAATGAAATTGTACATGAAATTCTTGAATCATAAAGGAGGAGACATAATTGAGTGATAAATATGGGATGAGAGAATTAAGAGATAGTGGTTGATTTGGAGTGAAAGAGTTAATTAAGCAGATAATTAATCAATCCTAGTTTTAAGGTATGTGGGTATCTAATAATCTAATTGTATCTTCAAATAATATATTAATATATGGTATAAAATATTAAAAGTGGTAATATGTGTAATTGTTTGAAAGTAAAGATAATATTAGTATATATAGTAGTAATGTATGTCTAATAAGGTAGTTTATCCTTTTATCTAAATGTCAAATTTCAATAATTCATTAAGGGTAAAGTCAAATTGTCATCTTATTATTACTGTTTTCATCTTTGGCAATTTTCACCAACCACACGCCTCATGTGATATACTCGACTCAGAAGGCATTGAGAAGGAACCGATCTAGGGTCATCTATGTGGATGGCCATCTCCAAACCAACTGAGTTATCCCAAAGAACACTAATCTTAATATTATTAATACACTAATATTATTTTTATACATTCTACCAAACGACTATAAACCTCGATATTATTTATAAAGTGTGAAAATTGAACACATGAAGAGAAAAATGAGCTATTTAAGAACCTACAAGTTAAAACACTTGAGAACAATTTTGCATGTGAACTCAAGAAGTCAATCACACCATAAAGAAATAATTTGTCGTGAGAATTTAGATAAACCTCACCATTGTCATATTTTTTTAATATTTGTCTAAGTAGATATATTGAAAGAAAATAATTGTCTTAATTCATACAATAAGAAAATTGGTACAAACCTTCATCAACTCTCAAATGATCATATAAACTAGCAGCAAGAAGCTTAAACTTTGTTCGGATGTTTGTTATGTGCTGTTACATAATGTACCGTATTGTATCGTA
This sequence comes from Solanum tuberosum, assembly GCF_000226075.1. Lineage (NCBI taxonomy): Eukaryota > Viridiplantae > Streptophyta > Magnoliopsida > Solanales > Solanaceae > Solanum > Solanum tuberosum. The sequence goes on from NW_006239467.1 coordinate 290,603, forward strand.
ATGAATTGTTTTAAATGAATACAGTGTTTTGATAGATGGTATCGTTTTCCATCGTTACATAATGTCACGCATCTTGACTATAAGAAAAATAGGGTGCAGAATTTTGTTATTATATAAATGAACGTGAATTTTATTGTTTATTTTGTTTTCGATTGTATATTTCAAAGTTGTGGACTTCTTGGCTAAGAGGAATATCACTAAACCGCAATACTAATTAATAAGATATATAAAGTGGGAAAATTCAACTTTCGAACACAAATTTTGAAGAGAAAAATGAAAAATTATTCTAGAACAAACAAGTCAAACGCTTTATATAGTTTTGATTCAAATCATATATACATATAAGTGTCTGTACATACATATTATACATAGTATCAGAAAATGTATTCTTGGGCTAGAAAAAGTACATGCATGCACGTATGTGTACATACACACATGTAATATAATAATAAAAAAGTATAGATAAATTTAATTATGTATTTCAAAATCGATACTCTCAAATTACGATTCGTATTTTGTAGTATTCAAATCTTGAATCCGACACCTAAACTATATCAAGACATGGACAAAATATAGTTTTTTTTTTGCCAAATATCATCTCTGTGTATAATGTAAGTTATAACGATCTAATCTCTTCAATGAAGCAACTACAAATCTAGAAGAACCTGCTGCCAATGGATGGGTATATGGTTTGAATTAAATTTAATATTTTTTCAGATTCAATTTGTTTGATTTACTTTGATTTGGTATGGAATTTAAGAAAAACAAATTTAATTTTTTTTTTGTGATCGTAAATTAAATATATATGTCAAATGCATCAAAATGTCTTTTAATCTTGTGATCTTAAAAATGCAGGTGAAAACTTAGAATTAAATAGTTGTGAAAGAATCACTTTTTTAGACGAACTAAAACGAAAAATAGGTCAAACAAATTAAAACGAAGGAAATAGTAGAATTTCATGACCTCTTTGTGTCAGAAGCGAAATAAGAGTTAGAAATTTATAGATTCTGAATTTTAAAGAATCTATAAATAGTTGTTAAAGAATCACTTTTTTAGACGAACTAAAACGAAAAATAGGTCAAACAAATTAAAACGAAGGAAATAGTAGAATTTCATGACCTCTTTGTGTCAGAAGCGAAATAAGAGTTAGAAATTTATAGATTCTGAATTTTAAAGAATCTATAAATAGTTGTTAAAGAATCACTTTTTTAGACGAACTAAAACGAAAAATAGGTCAAACAAATTAAAACGAAGGAAATAGTAGAATTTCATGACCTCTTTGTGTCAGAAGCGAAATAAGAGTTAGAAATTTATAGATTCTGAATTTTAAAGAATCTATAAATAGTTGTTAAAGAATCACTTTTTTAGACGAACTAAAACGAAAAATAGGTCAAACAAATTAAAACGAAGGAAATAGTAGAATTTCATGACCTCTTTGTGTCAGAAGCGAAATAAGAGTTAGAAATTTATAGATTCTGAATTTTACATCGTGAGTTGAGTGTCTATCGGAAATAATCTATCTTCTTTAAGGTAGGGTTAAGGTTACCCGTATACTCTATCGATGGATATTTCATTTTCAGACTTCATGACTTTGTGATATTGTACTGAATATGTTATTACAACGTTATTAAACAATTAACTACTCATAAAAATATTTAATAAATCTTTTAATAAAAATATATATAACCTAAACAAATATTACAGAATTCATTCAATTCAATATCTAGTTCCGCCCTTAATTTATGTTTGTATGGGGGGTAGGGTAGGGTCTTTATGTTAGGATGTCTATTTCTGTTACAAAATCTGAATCTGAAATTCAGTGAACCTTTTGCAACTTGGAATTTGTCAGGTTATAGACAGTTTTTTTTTTAGTTTTTTTTAATATATATATAAACTATTTTTTTTTAAATCAAGTTGACATTGAGTAGACTTTTTATATTGTGGTTAATTAATGTGATGGGGTCTTTGTTTTATTTTGGGTCCCAAATTAGTTGATTGTTGAACTACTGAGCTGTAATTAGTCATCTCTCTGGAAAGTTCAAAGTCAATTGGATTAGCAAATTGGGAAATGTTCATATACTATCACTATACCAAATAAAGGATTTTATGGTAATTAGTTAACGACAATAATATAATTATTGCTATATTATACTTAGTGATATACTCCATCTGTCCCTAATTACTTGTTCACTTTTGAATTGACATACCTATTAAGAAAACAATAATTGATATAGTGAGTTTACCATTTTATCCCTATTACTTATGAAATGGATGAATTAAAAACTTAAAATTTTCAAGAAGTTCTACCTTTTCCAAAGTAATTAATTGAGGTTATAATGGGTAAAAGTTTTTTTGTCCTTTCTTGATTTGTCAAAATGGACAAGTAATTAGGGACAACTAAAAAAGGAAATGTGGACAAGTAATTAGGGACATAGGAAGTAATAAATAATGAAAAAATTACATAAATCTTGTAGTGTTAAAAACGAACGCATCTTATTCTTATTCTTTTTCAAATTATGAAAATTCCTTGAAATTATAAGATTTCAAATACATCAGGAAACCTACAGATACATAGCTTACGGATTGCGAATGATACATTATTTAATGGGGAATGTATCTGAGAGGGGATAGAGATGTATCAGAGAGGGGAGAGATGTGTCCTAGAGGGGATAGGGTGTATTCGAGTTGGGATTTTTGTAATTTTTTCAAATGGTAGAGAATTTTAGAGGTTATGGTAAAATAAGATATGTATTTAGATAATTATTTTCATAAATATAAATATACTAGATAAGCCATGCCCGTGCAGAACGGGCCAACATTTTCAATCTTAAAAATATTATATTTTGGTTTGTATAAATATGATTTTTTTGTGATACAATTTTAAGATTTGACTCATTTTGAAAAAAAATAAGTTTTGTGTTAGAATATGATACTTTCACTACTTTATATTAAGTGAATTTCTGAGGCAATGTATATGTATTAAGAAAAACATTCAAGGACATAATTTAAATTATATTTTTTATAATTGCTCTTTTGTGAAATCATACATATAACTTTGTAAGTACTGTAGTTTATCTCATATAAAATATAAAACTTCTTTAGAGGAGAGCGCAAATATGAAAAAAAAAACTCAAACATTTATCTTAAACTTTGAACAATTTAATTATTTTAAACATAAAAAATGCCCCAAAAATTTACTAATGTAAAATGGAAGGAGTAGTAAACTTGGTGGATCGTCAAAAGTCCTGATGAATCGGCAAATGCTTGCCTTGCCACAAAGTCCAAATGAAGTATCAAAATTAAGTATAAATCTCAGTGATACATCTTAATTTAATTTAGGTCCTATCATTTTTCTAAATTATTTTAAAATGAAATAAATATACCGTAAATATTGACGTTGCATAGAGAGTGTGTACTCGCTCTTGAAAGCAAGTGATGAAAAAAAAATGGACACATATCTTTTTTTTAATTGATCTATTTACAATTAGCTAGTATACATAATTATTGATACTAAAACTTTTAAATATATATATATATATATTTTTTAATTTTTTTTTAAATTTTTTTAATTTCCCTCTTCAGTCTAATTTTTTTTTTATCTTTTCACTTTTAATTATGGGATCTAATCTAGGACATTGTGTGACTATCTATTTTGAGATATTATTCTTTTAGAGCAGATTTGACGGTATGATTTATATAAATTAGTCAAGCCGAGTGAATTTGCTAGTTTTTAAAAATTGATGGACATAAATTATACTTAAAAGTACATTCAAATTTTAATTTTTTTTGTAAGAAATATGGTAAAAAAAACAACTCCAATGTTAACTTTAAAAATTTAAATAAAATAAATAGTAGGAGTATGTAAATTTCATAACTAAACGCCTTTAATAAATATCATATGCAATACTCTTTTAAAATTGAATAATTGAAATGGGCAAATTAGAAGTAGAAAACAATTGTCAGCTACAACCCACAATTATAATGAGAAAAATGTCCCCACTTTTTTTAACCATAAAACTTTGTTCAAAGGGTTAAAAGGTCACACAATCAAAGATTAATAAAGCATGCACAAAAAGTGACTCATTTCTACCTATCAAAATTCAGAACCTAATTTAAAAGACTAAAATGCCACATGCAAATTAACAAATGACTCTAAGCATACATATTGATACCAACTTTCAACTCATGCTTCTATATAGGTAGAATGTGATCAACACTCTAATATATATTTTATTTAAGGCTATAGTAACTCTAAATACAATAATATTGTCACATATTTAAGTTCTTGTAGTGTATCAACATTAATTGAACTTGAACATATATAATTAATTAATTAGTTGAACTTCTTATTTCATTTTCACTAGTACTATTCAGGTTGGACTACACGTTGCAAATTGGAAAAAGAAGTTTCACAAATCACAAAGGATATTATTATTTATATTATCTGATAATAATGATTTAATTTTATTATTTTTAGAAAATGACTTTTTAGTAGAATAGAAAAAATAAATTATATAAAATGATATTTCAAGCTCATTATTTCTTTCCTACTCCCAACACTCCCAACTTCTACAAATCATTTGATCAATCGACTCTAGCTCGTCATTTCATAGTATTTTTCTATATTAAATATTAAATATTTGGTATAATATTTTTTTTACTTATGAAACCACAAGAAATAATATAAAAAATCACCGAATTCTTTAAGAAAATAATTTTTCAAAAAATATGTAAAAATTCACCTATTTAAATAAAGGTAAACATAAAAATAAATAAATTATTATCCTTTTAATCATGAGAAAAAATATTTATTTTAGACTAAATATAAAAATTAAAAATATCTCCCCCATATAAAATGAACCAGAGAGAGTAGTAGTTGACCATAAATAGAGTAGTTATTAATTATCATATAACGTAGTGAGAAGTTGGATTGCCTTTACTATTAACTAAAATCTTACCAACAACTGTATTAATGAATTGATAAGTATTTTTTTATTCTTAAAAAAAAATTGGGTTCGAGTCTCTAGATACATAATCACTTTTGTTAAGGAGCATTTTATCGGTTTATCCCCCAATTTGAAACTTTTCTACGCGAATTTGAATTTTATTGAATTCTAATGCGAGTACCAAAAATTAAAAATATTGAAAAAAACAAATTATTAAAATCTTGGGTGTATTTCTTTTTCATGAAAAATATTTTCTTGGAAAAGAAATGAGTCTTCTTTACTTATTTTCTTTTATTTAGTAAATAAACCAAAAATATTATCTCAAAAGCATTTACATAATTTAGACAGGGAGCGGAAAGGTAAGTGTAGGATGGTGTGAATGAGGGTTATGAGGGACGTAGATGGAGCTAGGGGTGAAGATAATATGTGTTGGAGGGTGGGGATCGGTGGACACAATTAGTAAGGAATGTAACTGGTGTAATTTATTTTTTTAATTTATTTTTTTCCTACTTTCATTAAGAAAGTTATTTTTCTCATTTTTAAGAAGCTTATTTTTCTAGAAAAATTCAAATCGACTTCAAAAAACACTTTCCTTCATATCAAATACTTTCAATGTAAGACTTGAAAATAAAATATTTTGATATGGACAAAAAAATTATTACTTGTAATTTACGTATGAACGTGAATCTGAATTAACCAAATACTTTTTTTACTGTACTCATAGTGATAACTTTAACTATTAGGAAACTTTAAATTAAAAAAAAAAAAAACTTTAACTATTAGGACAAATATGTTGAGCAAGTGGAGGCTAATTCTTATCCTTTTTTTTTTTGGTTAAATACAATGCAAAGAGATCCAAGGGAAACAACAAAAATAAAAGAGATTTTTATGAATAGTGTACAAATATTACAAGTTATAATCAAGTATTTTATAGGTCCTAGATAAAAAAATAAATAATAAATTTATAGGTCCACCCATGGTACGGACGGGTACCCACAAGTCCACAACTTGCATTTGTAAGAATTTTGGAGGTATAATTTTTTTTATAGTTTTATTTAAAAAATAATAATTTAACTTATGTTTGAACATGCCATATAAAGTTACGATTTTAAATCATTCAAATATGAAATTCATAATTTTAAATCTTACATATTTGATAATCAATATGGAGTTATGATTTTAAAACATTCAAATATGAAGCTCATAATTTTAAATTTTTCACAAAAAAGACTTATGCAAAGAAGTTATTTATGCACATAAAATGATGGTCAAACAAACTATAAATTTAACCATTAAAATTTGTTAGAAGGAAACGAAAACACGCTTAATAAACTTACAAGATTAAAACTACTTAGTAAAATATAAGTATCTAACAAATTATTTAAGACTTCATCACTTAAGTGAAATTTTTTACTAAAAAGACTTAAAAATATAAAAATAAATACATAAAAAATTTAAAGAATTTAATATTTTACTATAGATATATAAAATAAAATTTAACTTCATATATATATTATAATTTTTTGTTAAAAATGATTCAAATGAAACCTTGTTCCGACCTGACTCTGCTGCGATTTTTCTAATTTCCCATCTAGTATTTAGTATATATATTGGAGTCCGACTAAATTTAGATTCTTGTCGAAAAGTCTTACATTGACATAAAATACTTTCTAATAAAGACGATTTTGTACCCCGAAAAACTCAAACTCAAAATATCTGATTAAAGGTAAAAATATACTTACGATTCCATCACAACTTTCATCGGTGATCCTATGGCACTTGATATTATTTATGTAGCATTTATTCAAGGTATCTACTCCGTCTCTAGATAAGAGTGAACTACATCACGTTACAAAGTACTATTGACTTGTACAAAGGAAAAAAAAATGATTTTTTTGTTGACTTGGGAAGTCACGTTTACTTTTTCAATATTTTTTAAAGTACGATAGTAGATGAAAAACTTTATTTTATATCTCATATAATCGATACTATTAATTATGTGAAGTTTCTTTTTTGTCTTACGTCTAAAAGATATATTTAGTACTCCTCCGTCTATTTTTATTTATTATATTACACTTTTTAAAAATAAATTTGACTAATTTTTAAAGTTAAATTAAATTATATTAATTCGATATTTAAATCAAAAATTTAAGATATTCAAAAACTATACGAAAAATACTATAAATTACAATTTTTCGCATATCAATATGATGAAAAAATATATCGTAAAATGTTAGTCAAAGTTCATATAATTTGACTCTAAAAAAGGAAACATGGCAATTAAAAGTGGATAGAGGTAGTATCAATAGATTTTTTTGTGGCGATGATACAATTGAGTTAGTATTGTTATATTCGGAGTCGCTGTGTAGAATATTGTTGGTTATAAATATATGAAAATATTATATTATTGTTGTTAAATATAATATAGATAAGCTGATAATTATATTATTACCGCTAAATTCTTATTTGTTAGTGTTAAGATATAAGAAGTCTCATAAATAATTTACTTCTCAAAAAGTGTATTTTTTATTAGAACTTGGAAGAATTTAGAAATAATAAGATGGTGTTCGAAAACAAAGATTAGCAACTATTTACTCTCATGATTATTAACTATTAATTATTATAAACTATTTTTACCCTAAGAAATCCGACAATTTGATTTTTAGAACCAAGACCCTTTTCTCATTATTATTTTTTTAATTTATAAAAAATGATAATCGAATCTGCTTATACATAACTTAACTATTTCATCATGTACTTAATTACTATTTTTCTATCATCACATGTAAAATTTTCAATATCAAAATTAATTTTAAAATAAAATAAAGAAATATTTCAAAAAAACAAGTAATTCTCAAATCAAATGAGTCCTTAGTATTTTGGTCCCGTGTATTATATATGCGTGTTAAAAGAGTGTAAAGAGTGATTACATGCATGCATGTCAATAAAAGCGTATATAGTGAAAGGATTTTTCTTTTCTTATTTGGTATTCGATATCCACATTAAAGTTTGACTAAATCTGAATTCGTATCAGAAAGTTTCATATTGGGGGTAAAGAGCTCCCTAACAAAAACGACTCCATATTCATGGGGGCTCAAACACAAAACTTCTGATTAAAAATGAAAGAATACTTATGACTCCACCACGACCTTGTTAATTGTTATATAGTGAAAGTTATTGTAAAGTAAGATGGTCCGTGATTTTTTTTTTTTTGAAGTAATAAATAATTTATGACAAGGTCCATCATATATCATCATAAAATCTTTTGCTTTTCTCATGATTTTTGAGTTGAATTAATACCACTTTGACTTTTGCTCATACTCAAATAAAATAAATTATGGCCTGAATAAAGCTTTGAATTAAATGAGTTTGTTAAGGGGGTGTTCGGAAGGATTTCTTAAATTTTTCATGTTCAGTTCGTTAGATTTTGAAAAATAATTTTTTTAGAATTTTTTTTTATTAATAAAAATAGGAAAAAAAAGTTTTTTGAATGACATTCAACGTCAATTATGTTTTCGCTGTCCTCCAACACATCCTATCTTCATCCTCACCTCGTATCCCCCGTCCCCACCAGCAGAGGCGGAGGCAACATATAATGAGGGGTTCATCCGAACCCCCTCGGCGAAAAATATTATTATTTAGACATGGTTAAAATTATTTTTTAGGTATGTATAATAGATGTCGGATGCCATTCGTTTGATGAGAAATAAAAAGGAATATCGAAAATTCGAGTGGCTGAAGCTGAAGCAGCTACTTTCGAAGTAACAGAAAGAAAAGCATCGAACCCCCTTCCACTAGTTCGTGTGTTTACTTCTCAGATTTTGAACCCCCTTATTAAAATTTCTGGCTCCGCCACTGCCCACCAACCCACACTTGTCATACCCCCAAGCCTAGCCTAAAGTAGGTGTGTTGATAACGCTATTGTTGGTTTATTTTAAATATTTCAATATTTTGGGTATGTCACGAAGACATATATATTTAATTTTTTTAAAAAAACTTCATATCTAATTATATAACATTGCATAAATTAAGACAGAAGAAACTTATTTTCACCGATACAACTAGAACTTGACTTTATATGGTTAAAACTACGAAAAATTATGCACAATAGCAAACATTCAGCCTATATTAGGTACTATAGCTACAGTATAAAAAAATTGTAATTCGCTGCTACAGTTTCCCCACTTTTTGCTATTCGCCTGATTTGTATAAATTAAGAATTTGTATAATTCGGTTCTTGATTGTATAAATCCAGAATTTATATATGCTTACCATAGCTATTTATATACGATTTATGAAAATTCATAATAAATTACCCTGTTTGTATATCGGCTAGCGAAATATACAAATGGAGCTTTGAAAAATTTCTGAATGTATAAATACAAAATTTGTATATACTTACCATATTTGTATATTTGCAAGCGAAATATACAAACATACATAAATATACAAATCGCAGCCTCCATAACAAACAAAACTATAGCTATAGAGCACAATTATCGAAATTATAGTTATAGAGCCTTATCATGTCTATTTTGTTTGCTATTTTTAAAATTTTGTCAAAAAACTATTCGAGCACTCTCAAAATACATCTACCCCTTAAAAAAATATCAATTAAAAGGAATGTTTAATTATTTTACATTTATTTATATCGTAAGATATTAATTTGTATTTATTATTTTTTATATATATACACTACAATTGAGATGTTTATATTTATATTTATGAGAGGTGACCCTACTTCCTTCCACTTGTGATAAAAGATAAAGAAAACAGATAAGAATATTTTGTTTTCTAACCACTTGTAAACACCAACAAATCAATTCCTCTTCTCCAACGTCACGGGACACAATTTGCATTTATTTCCATGCACCCCACGAGCTACATCTCACTCCCACCCTTCTTAACTTATCGAGATGTCTGTTTCGTTTTAATTTATGTGATATTATTTTTAAAAATGATATATAAATTGAGACGGAGAATATTATACATTTAACGAAAAGAGCTAAAGTATAATATATAGGCTGATGATTATGTAACTAGCTATTTATACTTAATTGTATAATTTGACATCTTTGAGTAAGTTTATAGGAGATTAGGAGAATAAGTATACAATACATGATATAAAAGTATAACAATGACAAAATATAATTGAATACATTAATACAAATCTATAGCTAGTTGCATATTCATTCAAATATCTTGATATTGAGTATATACACAAGGAACAAAAATACTTGACACAATTGTATTTGTTGGTACAAATCAATTGAATTCGTGAAACAACCTAATATAACAAATACAATATATATTTATCCCCTTTCTCTCACCTCTCTCCCAAATTTCACTCGCTCCTCTCGTTCCCTTTTTTAATCTTGCTAGTCTCTCTCCTCCTTCTAACATACAACTATAAATTGTAATGAAATAATCTATGACTATAGATTTCTAATTTAGTTCAAACTATCGTCATTTTTGAAAGTATTCTATTGAATTAGCTATTCCATTATTGTAGTACAAATAGTAAGATAAATATTCTCGGAATTAACTAATACCCCTAGCCAAACATAGGATAGATTATAGAAATTTCTTAAACAAGAAAATATTTTTCTTTTAGTTTCTTTAGTCCTAAAACTTAAATACAACAATAGAAAAATCTCATTCGTCCAATCATAGTAAAAACTTATCCATATAAAAGTGATTACGCCAAATCAATGAAGACATGTCATATGCAACACACAATGGATAACTATTCCTAAAATTAACCCAAAAACAAAAAGTTGCTTTCTCTTTTTTTCAGCTAATCACAAACTCTCTCACACACAAATCAAAAAACAGTGTCCAAACCGTATATACCCAATGCCATTGACCCCACCAACCAGACTTTCTTTATTCTTAATCAAATATTTCAAATTCGAGTTTTTTGGTGATATAAATCATCTTGTAGAGAATGTTTTATTCCAATATAAAATTTCTCGTCAAAAATTTGAATTTAGTTAAACTCAAATACGATACTGGACACCAAATAAAAAGCCAAAAAGGAAAATGTCATGAACCCCCCACCGCCACCTCTCCCCCTCAATCTGTGCACATATATAATACTACTACTCCATATATAGAGAACTTTTTCAAAATAAGAAAGTACTCCTTTATTCTTAATCTGAAGTCTTGGCTTCAAGTCCTTTTGAGTAGAAAGTCATCTTTTTTTTCTTTGGTTTCTCACCCGATGTCCGGAGTCTACATTGAAACTCCGACTAAATTCAAATTGCGCAGTGCTGAGTCCATTCGGGGGTAGCGCTCCCAATAAATTTTTCTCCATACCCAAGGCTCGAACCTGAGACCTCTGATTAAGGGTGAAACACTCCCACCAGTGCATCACAACTCATGTTGGTTAAAGTCACCTTTTTTAGAGAACATTTTACTTTCAATGTGAAACTTTTTTACTCGAATTTGGATTTAATCGAACTCCAACGTGAATATCGAACTAAATGAAAAACCAAAAAAAAAATGGCATAACCACCCTCCGCCGCCCCACCCCCTTCCTGCTCAGATATATACATGTGTGTGCATATATAAAAATACACTACTACTCCATATATAGAGACTCACACAAACATAAGCACAAACACCTTCACTACAAAATTTTCAGACTCATAGAGACATAAACACAAACACCTTCACTGCAATTCTCAAAATACTGCAATATGACGAAACAAGATGAAGGTTTAACATTAGAACTCATACGACAACATCTCCTCGAAGATTTCACAACTACAGAATCATTCATCAACAGTCTCAATTCTTGTTTTTCCGATCAAATCTCCTCCTCCTCCGACATCTCCCCTGTTTTCACTTCAGTAAAAACAGAGCCATCTACATCCAATTCCCTTTCAGATTCACCCAATTCCTCATACCCAAATGAACCCAACTCCCCAATTTCCCGTTACTTCAATCTCCACTCCGATTTCCCCGAATTCAAAATTGATTCAGATACCATCCTCAGTCCAGTTTCCGACAGCTCCGCCGGTTCTAATGAAGACAATAATAAGAAGAAGAATTACAGAGGGGTAAGGAGAAGGCCATGGGGGAAATTTGCGGCGGAGATAAGAGATCCAAGTAGAAAAGGATCGAGGATTTGGTTGGGTACTTTTGATACTGATATGGATGCTGCTAGAGCTTATGATTGTGCAGCGTTTAAGATGAGAGGAAGAAAAGCTATTCTGAATTTTCCGTTGGATGCCGGAAAATCTGGTGCTCCGGCGAATATTGGCCGGAAAAGGAGAAGAGAGAACAAGATGGAATTGGTGGAGATGATTAATTTGTAATTTGCATGAAAGTATGTTAATTACTTACTTAATCCTCTTTAAGTGATGTATTAAACTCCATTACATTATAATTAATAGAGTTTTTTTTCCAACATATTATTAAAATATAATAAAAAATATCATACTATAATGTAAATTTTGATTAACAAATTTGAATTCTTAAACTAAATAATGTAGATAGTGGAAGCACTATGTATATTGTTTTAATTTGAGAAGTCTCAAATGTGTTTATGTCATCATGTTAAGTTAGTCGAGAGTATAAAGTATGTGCAAATTTTATTATTATCTTGGAGATAGATTAGTCGTTTTTGATAGATTTTCTGAAGAAAAATACAAATTAAAGTAGTATAGAGAAAGAAATATGAAAATGAAAAAAGTTCTGGCAAAATACTAGACATAGTCATAATAAGATAAAACAATAATAGAAATGTAAGAAAATCCCATAAATAATAACCAAATTTAAAGAGCAAGAAATTAGTAATACGTCTAATATTATAGAAGAATGAGTGTGACAACACTAAACTATCTAACTAACTAACTAACTTTTTAGCCTAATCTGCAATCTTCATAACTTCTCATGTAAAATCATGTAAACTTAACATAAATATTTCACAGAAGATATTTTCCTCCGCACCGAATACCCTGTGTGTATTCAACTGTTTATAATTAGTCCTCCATCAATCTTCTACACTATTTAGTAAAAAACACTTATCTTTGAGTTATTTTTAAGTAATTTGATAAAAACATTCAAAGTTGAAGGACATAAATGTGAGATGAAACCAAATTAAAAGACATATTTATATATTTATACCTAATTTAAACTACACATTATTTTAAACAATGTTGCATAAATTGGAACAAAGTGCACCAGAGAATCCAAAGCATAACCTATTATTGAGAAAATGATCAAAATAGTCCTTAATGAATAAGGGTTAAATTATTTTGGTCCTCTCTATATATATCATCTTATTTAAATAGTCCTTAATGTATACAAAATCATGATCATTTTAGTCTTTAGCCCTAAAACTAACCAAAAAAATAAAAAAATCGGTTAACTTTAACCGTGGGTCCCTTGGAATTGAGACCCTTCTTCCTCAATTTGCTCTTTCACCATTACCACAAGCACACCCTTTTCCTTTAACTTTTTTCTTTCACCATTTGAGGTCAGCTCCATATACACTACAACCATTTCTCATCTCCCTCTAAAAATTCTATTTACATACATAATAAGAAGAAGAAAATCAAGATTATCAAAACAAATGAGAATTAAGTAAATTGGATAAAAGTCTCTATTTTCCCTTCGAGGAAATCGCCATAAATAAACTCTTTTTAAGTTGTAACTAGTTATTCTCTCTTATTAAAGTGATCTATTGGGGACATAGCTATCTTTTCGTTTTAACTTTTTCAAAATTAGTAAGTTTTTCAAGCATTGTTTTTTCATTATATTTTTAAAATAAAAGGGTAAAAATTGAACACAGAGATATAAAATAAAAATCTTACAAATGTTCAATTAAAATTTAAAGAAACTTTTGTAAGTATGAGAAGATTTTTGGCAGTGAAAATTGTAAAAGAAATGGCAACAGAAAGAAGAAGGAGAAGAAATGGCGGAAAATGATGATGGAGGAAGAAGGGTTCACCAAGTGTGGGATCCACAATTAAGTTTAACGTTTTTTTTACTTTTTCTATTAGTTTTTAGGGCTGGGATCAAAATGATACCTTTTAGGACTCGTTTGGTGTGAGGGATAATACCATATAGTCCCGGGATTAAATTATAGTACCGCTTATTTAATTTTTTTATTTTTTTGTTAGTTTTTAGGGCTAGGATCAAAATGATACTCTTTTAATAGACATTAAGGACTATTTAGATAAGATGAGATATATAAAGGATCAAGATAATTCAACCCCTATACATAAAAGACTATTTTGATCATTTTCTCACCTATTATTGACGGAAATCTATTAGCTTTATCTAGGTCTTGTCTATATATATAGAAATATGCTAAATATCTATAATGAATCTGCCAATTAACTCAACTATTATTATTAATTATATCTTAGATCGTTATATAAAATCTCTAACTTCAAATTATGTATCCGCTCTACTGACAAGTAAGATGGGACAAGCAACACACAAACAAAGAATAACTTCACACTTGTACAAACCAAATAGAGGACCATTTCCCATATGCTTGAAGTTAAAGGACTAATTGGACACCAAAAAATTGGTTCATGCATTACTACTATATATTGACAACAGTCTGAGGCACAGACAGACAATGACAAGTTTATAGATCACAACATAGTACAATATATAAATAGTAATGTATATAGACAAATTTTACAAATCTATGAAAACTTTATTTCACAAAAATCTACTAGGGAAATTTAACTCTACTTAATGTGCTACTTGCTAAGTGGACCCTTGCACTACCCCCTTTTAACAACTAGTTGCTAAGCTTTTGTCTCAACATCCCTAACATGGACCACATACAATTATTTGTTGGTTAAAATCATCAATGTCACTATCAATGGGCATCACATAATTGTGCCATTGCACAAATTAGGGGTGTGCACTATTCGGATTAAACCGAATAATCAAACCAAATTAAACCGGATTTTTATTTGGATTGGTTTTTGGTTTTTCGAATTGGTTTTGGATTAATAAATGACTTTGTTTGGTTTTTTGGTTTGATTTCGGATTTTAAAAAATAAAAACCGAAAAAAACCAAATTATATATATATATGTGTGTATATAATGTTTAGGTTTAGAATTAAGTTGGAGTTAACCACTTTTGTCCCTTTTTGGTTATTACCTTTCATGATGATTACGTTTATATTTTATGTTTGAATTACATTTATAATAGGTATACTTATAAGTATTGTGTTTTAAGTTTTACTTATGATTTATATTAGAAAGTATATTTAAGAGATTAAATATTATTACTTTGGTTATGTTATTAATTATTGACATAACCGAATAACCAAACCGAAAAAAGCCGAACCGAATAGAGGAAAATCAAATCAAACCAAATTTATTTTGGATCGAATTGGGTTACACTTTTACAAAACCAAAAACCAAAAAATTCAAACCGAATAGTACAAAACCAAACCAAAAAACCGAATGCACACCCCTA
>NW_006239467.1:306592-315014 GCF_000226075.1 Solanum tuberosum
GATTAATAAATTACTTTGTTTGGTTTTTTGGTTTGGTTTCGCATTTAAAAAAATAAAAACCGAAAAAAACCAAATTATATATATATATGTGTGTATATAATGTTTAGGTTTAGAATTAAGTTGGAGTTAACCACTTTTGTCCCTTTTTGGTTATTACCTTTCATGATGATTACGTTTATATTTTATGTTTGAATTACATTTATAATAGGTATACTTATAAGTATTGTGTTTTAAGTTTTACTTATGATTTATATTAGAAAGTATATTTAAGAGATTAAATATTATTACTTTGGTTATGTTATTAATTATTGACATAACCGAATAACCAAACCGAAAAAAGCCGAACCGAATAGAGGAAAATCAAATCAAACCAAATTTATTTTGGATCGAATTGGGTTACACTTTTACAAAACCAAAAACCAAAAAATTCAAACCGAATAGTACAAAACCAAACCAAAAAACCGAATGCACACCCCTAGCACAAACACTGAGATCATCTTCCACTTGAACTATATTGGGTCGTTTGATTCTCGGATTAAGTTATTTCAAGATTATAATCTTTAAACTAACTTATCTCATTTCGAAACCGAAATAATATGATACAAGCGGGAAGGATATTCATTATTCAGGATTAAGTTTGAGATTAACTTTATTCTGAAATATCTCATCTTATCCCATGAACCAGACATCGAGATAGAGATTATTGGATATTTTCAAGCATTTATTGGACATATATCAAGTGGAAGCAGCCGCAAAAATCCAAAAGGCCCATAACTTTCATAAGGGCCAAGGGAGACCTACATGTGTCTCACATATCCAGAAGCTTTTAATAAGTTAAGTTTTATCTTATCCTATATATATAAAAAAATATTTTATTTTTATATAACAACTTTCCAATGCACTTTACATAGCATTACTTTCATATGTGCGACTTTAACATTGATTAGAAAGTTAGAAGTTTACGTGATATATAAGGTATAATAATTTTGAAATAAAATGTAAAATTATTTTGTTTTACATTTGATTGGAAGTATTAGATAGTCTTTAAATTATTTATCCCACCATATATACAGTATGATAAGCTAATTTATTCCTAACCAAACAACTTAATGTGTTTAAATTTATTGACCACTTATAAAATGCATAAAATAATATTTTTTAAAATCCCCTTATAAAAAGAATATAAAACTAAAAAGAATTATAAATAGGCTACAAAACTAATTCTTTCCTATCTTACCAACAAAAAAACATACAAAAATCGTCCATGTAAATAAATGTCTTCCTTCATTACCTATGAGGTCAACAACATACTCCCATATATGGGGGCAAATCTACCATAGATTAAGTTGAATTCAGTAGTGTCGAGTCAAATATTATTTGTGTTAAAAAAATAGTCTAAATAAGTACAAACTTATGTAAGGGCGGAGCCACTATTACAATTATTGAAAATTGTATGATTATCTTTGAAATTCTCCTGTTAAGTATGTAAAGAACAAGTATCCACAAACCACAATTGGATAAAAACTCATTCTCATGATTTTTATATTGCAAAAATCATTACGAGTTTAAGTTCTATAAACTAATGAGTAAAAAAGAATCACAATTGTAGAGTAAGTATTGTGAAAATATTTAATATTATTTCTCAAAAGCCATGATAGAGGTTTGTTGTTTACTAGATTAATCCATATTATTAAAATTTAGTGGGACTGTACACGGTGTGTTAAATTTCAATTAGGATTTTGGAGGCTAGTCAACCTAAACCCTAATTCATGCCTATATAAAGGGTATTATATTCATAGACATCTTGAATAATAAGGAGATCAAATTCAAATCATCTTAGTTCAAAAAATACGCCACTAACGATCCTCGAATCATGGAGAGATCTTATCATGAGAGAAGAATCGAGGAATCGACAGGATTGTATACCCACACCATTTATCAATAAAATCATGTTTTTTTCATATTTTATTTGTGATTGCAATTTATTTTCTATCACTTTAAAATTTATTGCAAACAAACACCAAGAAGCCAAGAAATTCAACATCTACTATTATATACATAAAAAGTAATGTAGGCAGTCAAACATTTTCTTAGTATTATCATATTTATATAGTCTTTCACTTAGAGGAGTCTAAAGCACCATACGTCTATACCAGTCGTAGTATTAGTCTATTCATGTAGTATATTTGACTTTTGGGATTAAGGAAGAGAATGTAGCTTCAATAATGAGGCAAGGCCAGGCCTAAGTCTAAGCTGAAGTTACAAGACTGGGAGATATGAAATCCCCGTAAATGGTATTTTCCGTCGAAATAGTATTCTTGCTTATTTCGATGATCCTCGATACAGAAGAAAGAGTTCGGGCATTATTAAAATATGGGACTATAGAAACGCATCCAGTCATCAAAAAAGAGGATTTGATTGAGTATCGAGGAGTCAAGGTGGTGTATTTTAGGAAAATATATTTGGACTGGTTTAAGAGTCGCCACTTAATTTTAAGAAAATCAAGAAAACTATTTATTTTCACAAGACTAAAACAGGAATCTAGTGAAAACTTGAAAAGGGTTCGAGGGTCCATATTAGTATTCTAGGAAGGGTTTTTAAAGCACCTAGAACACCCGCTAATGCGGTTATCCGACGATTACTTATTTGGCTAAATTAACTGTAACTTAGTTTGAATTGCAAAATTGAACTATTTTAAAAAAAAAAGAAAATTATTGAAATATTATCTAAGCGAAACTATATTTAAACACATAAACAATTAAACACATAGCCAAATAAACTAATCTTAAGGTTAGAACCATTCAACTCCCCAGCGGAAGTCGCCATTCTGGTGTATTTAGGAAAATATATTTGGACTGGTTTAAGAGTCGCCACTTAATTTTTAAGAAAAATCAAGAAAACTATTTATTTTCACAAGACTAAAACAGGAATCTAGTGAAAACTTGAAAAGGGTTCGAGGGTCCATAT
This sequence comes from Solanum tuberosum, assembly GCF_000226075.1. Lineage (NCBI taxonomy): Eukaryota > Viridiplantae > Streptophyta > Magnoliopsida > Solanales > Solanaceae > Solanum > Solanum tuberosum. Next base: position 309,560 of record NW_006239467.1, read on the forward strand.
TAGTGTTCTAGGAAGGGTTTTAAAGCACCTAGAACACCCGCTAATGCGGTTATCCGACGATTACTTATTTGGCTAAATTAATTGTAACTTAGTTTGAATTGCAAAATTGAACTATTTTGTAGTTAAAACTATTTTTAAAAAAAAGAAAATTATTGAAATATTATCTAAGCGAAATATTTTGTAAAACTTATTTATTTGTTCATTTATTTGTTAAGTCAAGTAAAGAATGAATAGTTTAGTTTAAGCGATTAGTTCAGAATGGGTATCCTTTGGGGCATTGATTAGGGAACCTTAAGATTAAATAAGCACATAAAAACATGTTATAGCAAATAAATAGATAAGGAAAGAAGATTTGGGCCCAAGTCTGGATTTTCTGTTCGCCTGGGCCAGTATTTGGGCCCATTTTCATTTTGGGCCTTTGGCCCGTTTGAGTCACCTGCACCTGTCCTAATCTAACACAAATATAGAATGTTTTCTCTTTGGGCCAAGGCCCAATTCTTTCACCTGTCCTAAACTTTAACATAAATAATAATAATAATTAAATAGGCTTAGGCCCAATAAATGACAAAATACAAATTTTCTTTAAAGAAGAATGGGCCTCTTTAAATCCAATCCTTTCAACTTCTCGATCTGTCGCTTCTTTCAACTTCGGAACCTGTGCGTCGGTTTATTTGATAGTTTGGCTGACTCGGAAGGAAATTTGAGCCTTTAAGGCTCTCCCGAAATGCAAAAAAAAAGGTAGGAGTTCGTAGCGAACTCGGGCGAATTTCACATGCAATAAAATGGGAAAATAAGGATTAGTACCCGTGAATAATAAAACATCAACATATTTAAAGCAAGTCATAGTCATCCCTTAACCAATATAAAGCAAATAATTTGACCGAACTCAAGCAAAATGGATACAAATATCGGGGTACAAATTCCAAACACACTAAGTGCTCAAGTCATGTTAATGATAAAAAATGACCACCTAAGTTACTGTTTTGACACAAAAATAATCTGTAGTAATAAATATTAACCAACTATTTAAAGAGCAAATGCCAATAGAGGATGATAGCATTTAAAGCCATATATTCAAGTTTGGTCACATTACTAGGAGCATCACGACTTAGAGAAGCAATTAGGAAAGTACATCGATCATTTCACACAGCAAATTAATATTATGACTAACACACATGAATAACGAATATATATATATATATATATATATATATGAAAAATATGTCATACTCCTAGATAACAGAGAGAACACATAAACTGTATTAAAATTCACCCTTAAAATAATAGTAACGTTAATGAAAACCATATTTTGATTGGGCTGAACAACCAAGCATTTATAAATAGACTAGTAATCCTAATTGTTTTAAGAGTTATTAATGGAAAGAAAAGAACCACGTTAATTGAAATAATATGAAAATTTTATGAGCAATCTGCTTCTTCCAATATATTATATTTACATTTTTATATTATTATACTATATTATAAAGCAGGCAAAAATAATTATTTTTCTCAATGCAAGCTTTAGATGTTTGCAATCAAAATAGTGGACCCTTTAATGATATAAAATAACATAAAGTAGCACCTGTCAATTCAAACTTTATTTTGATTTAACACATATATGATATATAGAGGTCATGTATTAAAATATTTTTTGTTAAATACTACAGCAACTATATTTGAAGCAGTAAAGGGAGTCATGGACATTAGGAAGATTACCAAGTATTTCTAAAACAGAGGTCATGTATTAAAATATTTTTGTCAAATACTAAAGCAACTATATTTGACTTTTTAAAAAAAAAATGGATTTTGCCAATATTCAGAAACTTCATTTAATAGGATGATCATGCTAACAAGACACAAAAATTAGAGCGATAATGGGGAGACAGGGAATTAAGCCGAAATCCGCAAAGAAAATGAAACCTCACACTTTATGACAGTTCATGTGCTCAAAACATATTATTTTGAATATAGTCATTAGCTGACAGGAAATGAATCAAGTCTACCATATTAGAATTAAACATAAGTAATTAAGCATGCACATAGATAAAGATACTAAAGATCAAGATAAGTGAAGTTAAGGTCTTATACGCACAATGAAATAGTAAAGGGAATCACAGACATTAGGAAGATTACCAAGTATTTCTAAAACACTTTAAACCTTTTAGTATAAATAGCCTTAACACCATTCCTAAATCTACCATCCCAGCACATTAGCTATGATGTACCAAATAGCAATACTAACAAAAGTATACAGAAGAGCCTTATGAATAACAAATTTCTTCATTAGAAAAGCTGATAATCTAAACCGAAAACTTATGGACATGAAACAATTCGAATTGAACTTTTATCAAACTAAACAAATCAGACATGGAATAGATGATTCAAAATATGAACATATTTAGACAAATTAATATATGAAACACACTTAATATCGGAGGAAATAAAATGAGAACTAGAAAGACATCAACTAGTGTAGAAAGAATAAATCACTAAAACTTTCAACGTACTAATAAACCGAGTCACATAAATCAATCAATTAATCAAAACCTCATATAAGGAGCTAGAACATGCGAAAGAGTGTCTGGAGTTTAAACTATAATTCCGAAATTGAAACACAAAATCAAACGAAAAGCAATTACCTTCTTTGGAGCAGCGTCACTGAGACAACACGAGCGGAGGAGCAACGACTTCTACCAATGACGGAACTACGACAAACTCCGGCGAACGATGAGCAAGCTAGAAACTCCTACGCGCCTATTTGCTATATTTGAGATAAACTATGATGCAAACTATATTGCTATTCCCCTTTCTATATGTTTTTTGACTATTTTTTCCCAAAACCTTATCAACTTTTTCCTTTTCTCCTCAATTCCCCTGCCCCCTTCAAAAAATGAACATAACCCCTTCATATAAAGGGAAATTAGGGTAGACATTAGGGGGGGGGGGGAAACGGATGGAAATTTTCCATTCCAAATTCAAAAATCAAAATCCTTTCACCCTTAAGGAAAAACAAACCTTTTTTTGAAATTTTCGCCCTATTCCGAAAGAAGAAAGGGGAGAAACGCGTGCCTGATGCAATATTAATAATTGAAAGGGATGGGAGGAAGAAGACAAAAAGAAGCAGCGTACTGCCCTCTGCGGCTACTTTCCGTGTGTTGTTCCGTCTATTGACGGTTGGATTCCGTGAACTCTCCTTCGCGTGAGGGAGATGAAGCGCGTACAAGGGTCGTCGGAGTCGCACGCGTATGCTGGGTTTTCTATCGTTGTTGTCGGTTCTGGAATTCTTCGCGTGAAAAAGGAAGAAGAAACGTGGTTGGGGTCATTCTCATATTTGGTACTGCTGTTGCTGATGTATTTACTGGTGGGGTCTCTTTGAAATTGAGTTTGGGCTGGGAATTGTTTGCTGTTGCAATGCCAAATGGGCTTCTTTTGGTATTGGGCCGGTTAGGAGGAAATATGGTGGGCTAAGGGAATGAAATTTGATGGTAGCAATTTGGACAAAGTGTGGTCACTTTGAATTGAGAAAATAACCTCATGAATTGTATATTTAATCAAATTGGTGTAATTGGTTAAATTCGACCCAAAATTAAAATAAGATGAATTGTTCTCGATTAATTAACAAGCTTCCTAATCTTAACAAAACAAAATAATTAACTCAATCAAACTAATTAATTCAAAATATTAACTATAATTTAAATTGAACTAACTAACAAAATATTTATGTAAAACTGATTATTATTATTTTTATTAATTTTTTTTTTTTTGAGGAGATTTTCGAATATTCATAAAATGTACTAGTTATATGTATAGTTATATAAAAGATATATATTATTTAAAACTTAGAAAAGTAGCAAATCTATTTAAAATAACTTGTAAACTATATTATATTTATTTACTTACTTTTGAAATTTTATAAAATTAATTATTTTAAATTGTTTGGAATTTAGGAAGCTCAATGATTAATTCTTATCGGGGAGGGTCAAAATTGAGTGTCAACAACTGTCCCTCATTTTACTTGGATTGATGCAAGAAATTCGAGGAAAATGAAATCGACTAATCCAATTTTGACCGACCACATTTTCATCTTTTGGAAAAGGGATTTGGTACGGACTGTAAGAATTACGGCCGAACCCTGGAAGTGGGTTTCCTACAAATCTCAGGCTATATGAGAATTCAGGCCACTTGTAGTTCGATACGTTTGATTTGACGCATGATTTTGAAAGAATTCAAAAGCCATCCCGATACCGAATTATGAAGGGACCAGAATGCTCGAGAATAAGATTTAAAAGCGAATGCTTGGAATACAGCCGAGTTTCAACATTGATCCCGCCTACATACCCCTCAACTTAGGGAACCAGACTGCTTGTAGTTCGACTCTATCGGTTGAAAAGGAAATCTATTACGCAAGATATCCTTTGGTTCTGGAGGAGTGAAAAGTAAGTCGAGTATGAAAAAAGAGGCTTGCAATCTCTTAGTAATGAATGTGGTGCACTTCACACCCATAATTAAGAACTTACACAGACATAATTTCCAAAGCTCTTGGTGCATCGTCACTCAGATTGGAAAGTTGCTTCCGGTAAAGACCAAAAATTTTCGGATGCGAAACTGAAATCGACAAACCTAAAGATAAACCCACATGCCTTCTGATAGGGGTGTGGTTTGATTATGGTGGAAGTCGCTCCTCTGCTCGCGTCCTAAGAGTTTGACACTCCTCTTTGGACTATGTCCCAGTTCGCTGCTAAGAAAAGGTTCCACGTTGTGCTGCATCCTTTTTTATGTCGTCCGCACTTGTGGTTTGTTTTGGAGAATTCATCCTTTTGGATGCTCTCGACAAAGACTGAGATAAAACTCATTAGCATAAAATGCAATTCAAATGGGGGGATAGTGTCTGTTATCGTGTTGACACGTAATTGCTTTCCTTGAACATTTGACGTCAACTCCATCGAGTTTGATGTAAAGCAAATAAAGCTTGTGTCTCATTTCGCAATATAATCCTCAATGTGTTCTTCATTTGATGTCAAAGTAATAAAATAGGTTGATGTAATATGTTGACGATTCTCTTGATGTCGTTGTTGGAAAGAAAAATGATGCAGCCGATGTTGATTTTTCTTGTGATGGGTAAATCTTTTCTCTTGCGATGCATAAATTCCTTTCCAGCGATGCATGAATCTTTTTTCCGTGATGCATGAATCTTCTCCTGCCATGCATGAATCTTCTCTTGCAATGCATGAATCCTTTTTCTCGCGATGCATGAATCTTCTCTTGCAATGCATGGATTCTTTTCCCGCGATGCATGAACCTTTTTCCCGCGATGCATGAACCTTTTACCCGCGATGCATGAATCTTCTCTTGCGATGCATGAACCTCTTTTCTCGCGATGCATGAATTTTTTTTCTCGCTATGCATGAATCTTTTTCCCGCGATGCATGAATCTTCTCTTGCAATGCACGAATCT
>NW_006239467.1:315135-320580 GCF_000226075.1 Solanum tuberosum
CTTTTCTAATGATGCCGTCCCTGGTACCGAATGAAGATAATGCTTCACCAGACAACATAGGTGATCTTCCGGGTATCTTTCGGGTGGCGATGTCGTCCGAATCGACAATACAATAAAAATGACCCTCGGAGTAGTGGTATCATCTCATTTGACAATACGATATAAATGACTCTCCGGGTAGTGGTATCGTCTCATTCGACAATACAATATAAATAACCTTCAGGGTAAGAATATTATAATGTAGATAAATATCTTCCAGGTATCTTTAGTTGCTGGAAAATAATAATATTTCTCTCTTCAAGGTTTTCATTTGTCCCATCTCTGAACATAGTTGCACGCTCATCATGTACTTTGCCTTGCTTTTTGACTTCTTCGTATTCATTGAATGGAGGAATACACTAATCTCGAGGCAAGCTTATAGACCTGCATCCACAGAAAAATTGTTAGTTTTAAAAACGAACTGATCTGTGTCGATCTCTTCGGTTGTCTGCTCATTGTCTTGCTATCTTCAGTTGATTTTTCTAATCTCCCGCTTCTTGATAGAAAAGACAAAACATTTGTTTTTATGAAAATATAATTGAAACATGAAGGAAAAGTTTTTAAGGAGAATAGATTTTCAAAAGTAATGTTTGGAAAAAGTCACTGCCAAGTGTCATGTCACGTCAAGTTGAATGAACGTCATTCGGAGTTGGTGTTTTGAGGTCTGTTTGATTACTTGCTGGGAAGTATTCAAAGTTGGTCTAAACTGCCAATAAACCCCGTTGAAATTTTGAGACCGTCCTCAAAATTTCTGTCCCAGTTAATTGTCTCGGCGTATCTTTAACCGTTGATGATCAAATCACGAAATTTTTGAGATCCTCCCAAAAATTATGTCCCAGTTGCAAATTTCAAAATAATTTCAGTTTCGACTTTGTTGGAGAGATCTTCTTCTTGAGAATTTTTGAGTCCCTCTCAAAAATTCTGTCCCAGTTTCCATTGTAAAGGAAATAGAAATCTTACGGGAAATATGACCGAGCCGTTGTGGCGCCTATGTATCCCGTTGAGGCAGGAATCAGGTCAAACGTAGTTCCCCCTCTCGAGGATTAACAAAAATAGGAAATTTACAAAGAAACCGACCGGGGCCGACATAGGCCGCCTACGTATCTCATTCTTGAGAATTCAGGTCAGACGTAGTTCATTACAAAAGGGATAAAATTCTAAACAAAGCGACTACAAGCAAATAGGACGATTACAAAGAAAAACAAAATACAAATTGCAATTTCACACATAGTATCTCTTGACAGCATCTGAGTTGATCGGTTTCGGCCATTCGGTGCCATCCATCTCCGACAGGACCAAGGCACCTCCAGATAATACTTTGCGAACCATGTAGGGTCCTTGCCAATTTGGTGCAAATTTCCCTTTGTACTCATCCTGATGAGGGAAAATGCGTTTAAGGACCAGCTGGCCATTTCAAATGTCCTGGCTCTTACTCTCTTGTGGAAAGCGCGAATCATTCTCTGTCGATATAGTTGTCCATGACAAACATCAACCATTCTCTTCTCATCAATCAATGTTAACTGATCAATCCGCTTGCGAACCCATTCAGCATCGCCTAATTCAGCTTCTTGGATGATTCTCAACGAAGGTATTTCGACTTCGGCAGGTATAACTGCTTCTGTTCCATATACTAGCAAATATGGACTAGCTCCAACTGACGTTCTGACAGTCGTTCGGTAAACCCAACAAAGCATATGGCAACATCTACGTGCCAACCTCTGCGATTATCAATCATTTTCCTCAAAATCTTCTTGATGTTCTTGTTGGCAGCTTTTACAGCTCCATTCATTTGGGGGGCGATAGGCGGTTGAGTTCCGGTGAGTAATCTTGAATTGTTCACATATCTCTCTCATTCAAGTGACTGTTGAGATTCGCTCCATTGTCAGTAATGATGGATTCTGGTACTCCGAATCTACATATCAGGTTGTTGCGAATGAAATCGGCTACAACCTTCTTGGTCACTGACTTGTACGAAGCTGCTTCCACCCACTTGGTGAAATAGTCAATGGCAACCAAAATGAATCTGTGTCCGTTAGAGGCGGCTGACTCTATTGGACCAATGACATCCATGCCTCAAGCTACAAAAGGCCAGGGTGAACTCATAACATTGAGCTCGTGAGGCGGGACTCGAATCAAATCACCATGCACTTGACACTTGTGACACTTCTGCACAAACTTGCAACAATCATGCTCCATAGTCATCCAAAAATAACCGGCTCGGAGGATCTTTCTTGCCAAAGTGAGCCAATTCATATGAGTACCACAAACTCCGGCATGTATATGTTCCAGAAGCTTCATAGCTTCACTAGCATCTACACATCTGAGAAGACCTAAATCTGGAGTCCTCCTGTAAAGGATTTCCCCACTTGCAAAGAAATTGAGGGACATACGGCGTATCGACTTCTTCTGGTTGAACGTTGCATTCTCAGGATAAGTCCCGTCCTCTAAATACTTCTTGATGTCAAAATACCAAGGCAAACCATCTGGTTCCGCTTCAACATGCACTTGACATTTATGACACTTTTGCACAAACTTGCAACAGTCATGTTCCATAGTCATCGAAAAATAGCCAGCTCGTAGGACCTTCCTCGACAAAGTGAGTCCATTCATATGAGTATCACAAACTCCGGCATGTATTTGTTCCAGAAGCTTTGCAGCTTCACTAGCATCAACACATCTGAGAAGACCTAAATTTGGAGTCCTCCTGTAAAGGATTTCCCCACTTGCAAAGAAATTGAGGGCCATGCGGCGTTCGACTTCTTCTGGTTGAACGTTGCATTTTCAGGGTAAGTCCCATTCTCTAAATACTTCTTGATGTCAAAATACCAAGGTAAACCATCTGGTTCCGCTTCAACATGTGAACAATGGACAGGCTGCTCTTTTACCTCTATATCCACTGGATCAATATAACTTGTATATGGATGTTTGATCATTGAGGCAATGGTGGCAAGAGCTTCAGCCAACTCATTCTGCGTTCTGGGAGTGTGTCTGAACTCAATCTTGCGAAATCTTTTGCACAACTTCTGTATATACTGCACATACGGTGTGAACTTTGGATTCTTCACAGCCCATTCATCTTGGACTTGATGAATCAGCAAATCTGAATCTCCAATAACCAACAACTCATGAACGTTCATATCAATTTCCATCTTCAGACCGAGGATGCAAGCGTCATACTCAACCATGTTGTTCGTGCAATCAAATCAGAGTTTATCCTCCATAGGATAATGCTGACCGGATTCTGATACTAAGACTGCNGGGTCCATCTTGGAAATAAGGTATGTGGTATAAGAAGACAAATAATGTCTCAACTTTTGAGCGATCCAAGTCAAAGCACAACATGTTCTCTCCAAAAGGGTGTAACGAGCCTCATATGGGGTGAACTTTTTACTTAAGTAATAGATGGCTCGCTCTTTCTTCCCAGTTTCGTCATGTTGACCAAGCACACATCCCAATGCGTTATCTGAGACCGATAAATATAGCAATAATGGACTCCCTTCTCGCGGAGGGACCAACACTGCTGGATTGGACAAATAGTTCTTTATGGCATCAAAAACAGTTTGACATTTTCCGGTCCACTTGGTCGAGGCATCTTTTTTCAATAACTTAAAGATGGGCTCACACACCACGGTGGATTGAGCTATGAACCGGCTAATGTAGTTCAACCTTCCCAAACAACTCATCACCTCTTTCTTGGTCTTTGGGAGAGGTAATTCTTGGATCGCCTTGATCTTGGAAGGGTCAAGCTCAATGCCCCTCCTGCTGACTATAAATCCGAACAACTTGCCAGCTGGCACTCCAAAAGCACACTTGGCAGGATTTAACTTCAAATTGTATCGGCGCAAACGATCAAAGAACTTTCTCAAGTGAGTCAAGTGATCCAAACTCTCGCGGGACTTGATTATGACATCATCTACATACACTTCGATCTCTTTGTGAATCATATCGTGAAAAATGGTTGTCATGTCCCTCATATAAGTAGCACCGGCATTCTTGAGACCAAAAGGCATCACCCGATAGTGGTATACACCCCAAGGCGTGATGAAAACTGTCTTTTCTGCATCTTCTTCGTCCATTAGGATCTGGTGGTAACCCACATAACAATCCACAAATGACTGCATCTCATGCTTAGCGCAGTTATCAATGAGTATGTAAATGTTTGGCAATGGAAAATTATCTTTCGGGCTAGCTTTGTTGAGATCTCTGTAGTCAACACAAATTCTGATTTTTCCGTCTTTCTTGGCAACCGGAACAACATTAGCTAACCAAGTCGGATACTGCGTCACTTCCACTACTTAGGACTCGATCTGCTTTGTAATATCCTCTTTGATCTTTAAACTCAACTCAGGCTTGAACTTCCGAGTCTTTTGCTTTACTGGACTGAATCTGGATTGATTGGTAACTTGTGGGACACCATATTTGTACTCAGTCCTGGCATGTCTTTATAAGACCAGGCAAATACGTCAATATATTCCCTAAGCAAACGAACCAGGTCTCTTCTTTGGGCTTCAGTCAGGTGGACACTAATTCTGACTTCTTTGACACATTCTTCATCCCCGAGATTCACAGTTTCAGTTTCCTCAAGATTTGGCTTGTGTTGATTCTCGAATTGTCGAAACTCCTCAGCAACATGTTCAGGTACCTCATTTCCTTCTTCGTATTCCTCACACTCATCATCACCTGCCTCATTTCGTTCACTCGGTTCATGACATGACATGACATTTGGCAGGTTTTAGATTAATATTACTGAAATCAATAAACAAACAAAGTTAAGAAAAGTAAAATATAAATAGATAAAATAAACTAATTTTTGATAAAAGAGGCTTTCATTTAAATTAGAAAAAACAAGCGCAAACTTTAGCCATGGCCGAGGGCCATTTTGCATTTTTAAACATCACAAGGGAATTTAAAACTTCAAACGAATAAAATTGCATAAAGAGTGGATCTCGGGCCTCTTCCGGACTACCACATTGTAGCCGATTTTGTTCGTAACAATTTGATATGTAGGTTTGGAGTACCGAAATCCATCATTACCGATAATGGAGCGAATCTCAATAGTCATTTGATGAGAGAGCTATGTGAACAATTCAAGATTACTCACCGAAACTCAACTGCCTATCGTCCCCAAATGAATGGAGCTGTAGAAGCTGCCAACAAGAATATAAAGAAGATTTTGAGGAAAATGATTGATAATCGCAGAGGTTGGCACGAGATGTTGCCATATGCTTTATTGGGTTACCGAACGACTGTCAGAACATCAGTTGGAGCCACTCCATATTTGCTAGTATATGGAACAGAAGCAGTTATACCTGCAGAAGTTGAATTACCATCATTAAGGATCATCCAAGAGGCTGAATTGAATGATGTTGAATGGGTTCGCAAGCGGATTGATCAATTAACATTGAT
>NW_006239468.1:0-6431 GCF_000226075.1 Solanum tuberosum
AATATCTCTGCTGTTGCCGTATAAAATTTTACATAAAGCATAAACGTAAGTATTAAGTTAATGATCACACATTTCATGTACATTAACAGAGACACTTTATTGCACAATGAAGAGAAGGTCAAAAGTGGAGAAAAGTAATCGAAGGTAAAGATGATAGAGTTTAAGAAAATGAAAAGGCGTGAATGAGGATTGAACAAATGTCCAGAGGATTCACAACAAGATGATCATAGTTCATACCCATACAAAAGATGGCAAATCTTTAAATCGATAGGCAAGTTGAGGAAAGTAAAAAATTATTGTTACTCTTTAATTTTCTTATTGGGTTTTTATTTATTTATCCAACTATAATTATAGTTGCCTTTGCATTTGTGTTTAAAAGCTAACTTGGCATTATATTTAGCTGACATGCACAGTTTTTCAATGAAATTAAAGATCGAACCTGACAAAAAAGGTTCATGTTTAGGTAGGTAACCAGCTGACCTACTATAATTCTCCAACAATTAGTGTATTTACCTTCTGGATGAGATTTTTCTCTATCTATGCTTTTTTTTTGTAAGGAGCAAATCAAGTCTTGGACAAACATGAAAATCTTTGAAACTACATTCAGTTAAATAGTTGCATCTCTAAATAGACTCAGACAGACACATGAATTAAAACAAAATTATAATAGTATAAAGGAAAAGGGCAGATAAACGGAAAATAATTACGATAGACAACTTGCATGCAAACAACAGATGAACCAATATTCTGCCATTCCGCGGCACTGTCAAACTAAATGAATGATTGTACGCTGAGTTTGAACAAATTTGGATGTCACTTAACAACAGATGTATTATATAGTAACACTCGTTGATGCCTATCGCATCCTTTCCCATCCTCGCACAAAACAGATTTATACAACAGAACTTGGAAAAGTAAGTACAATCCCAAGGTATCATTTGAACTCGATCTTAAAAGTCAACTAGAAGAAACATATACATTTGTTGTTGAATTCACAGGTGAGAGGGAAGAAGACAGGATACGAACAACACCAGACAACTATCAAAGAAGTGATTTCAATTGTGTAGACTTAGTTATTTAATATTAAGCTACAATGTTTGGGTACAACTTAAAAGTGACATATATTTCAGTACTACACATAATTAAGGGGATGAAATAGCCTAAAAAATACGTAGACAATTACACTACTATTATTTAAACATCTAGAAACAAAGCCTTAATTATACACTTATTGCATAGACAATAGTTTGATACAAAATAAAATGGATACATTTTCGGGTTATATGAAACTCAAGATTAGGCATGCACAACGCACGTGCAGTGAATCTAGTAATATTAAAATTGAAGGAGAAAAAAGTTTGTCTCCCCCATAATCAACTAGTAATCACGCTTTACCCTCGCTTTCAATTCTTATCTAACCATTATAATAATATAATAATATAAAGTGAAAATTTTATAATTGACATCTATAGGACTAATAATTATAAGTTATAACATTATTTTTTAACTTTCAAGTTATAACAATAAACAATTACATGTTTTAACATTTTACTAAATTAAAAAAGATTTAAAAGCAGTAAAAATCAATTAGTTTGAAAAAATAAATAAATTAAAAACAAAATTTTGAGTAACAAAAAAATTGAAAATATTAATGATAATTAATAGAAGGCATTAAAATAGGAGAGTCATAATAAAATAGAATATTTGTTTTCCTTATTTAGCTCAAGACAATTATTTCAAACAGATTTCTTTTCAAAAAAAATTCAGACAATTTCTCTCTCTTCTCAATATTCTCTCTCGTCTAATTCGTTCGAACAGATTTCTTAGTTGTCACTCTCCTCTAATTCAATTTTTTTTTTATACAATAATCGTCATTTTCTTGTAATGGATAGTTTCTTATCAGTATTAATAAAGCATGGTGGTAGATAGGATCCTTCAGGTTAGTGTTTTTTTTAGAATTTTTGTGTAATTGATTGCGAAAAATTGGGTTTTTAATGTATATTGTTGTTAGTTTTTTATATGAACCATTTTTCATTTTTTGGTATGTTTCTGGTTTTAAAAATTACATAAAATTTGTTTGAAATTAGTATACTAGATATATCAGACATTTATAGAAATTGATAATGTTTTTGGTATGATTGAACTTTATTTTTTGGCAATATATTGGAATGAATTTGGGCATAATAATGGAATGAATTTGGTATACTATTTATTTAATAAATGACTATTACTAGTTAGAAATGGTATAATTTTTGTTTTTTTTGGCATGAATATGATATGAATCAGTGATGACTTTTGGCATGAAATATGTATAGAAAGTGTGCATAAAAATGATATGAAATTTGTGCATAAAATGGTATATTAGAAAGTGTTCATAAAATGGTATACTAGTTATATCCGACATGTTTGGAAAGTGATAATATTTTTGGTACGATTCTGGTATGATTGAACTTTATTTTTTTGGTATTATATTGTAATGGATTTGGGTATGATAATGGAATGATTTTGATATAGTGTTTATTTAATAAATGACAATTACTAGTTATAAATTGTATTCTTTTGATATTACTAGTACATTTTATTTGTGTATAAAAAAATGGTTCATAGTGTGATCTTGTATATGATAATTTTTGTATGAACCATGGTTGCAAAAGAATGACTATATATTGTTTTGTTATATTTTGTATGAATTGTGGATTCAAATGGGTCTATATAATTGATATAATCGGGTATAAAATCGATATACAATTGATATAAAATTGGTATGAACCATTTTTTTACAATGATTAATTCAAAATAAAATTCATAACAAAACAATCAATATATAAATAATATAAAATCGGTATGAACCTTTTGATACAATGATTAATACAAAATCAAAGTTTATAGTAAAATCATACGATAGCTTCATTTATTTTTGAAATCAAAATTCATACCAAAATCATAGAGTAGGTCCATTTATTTTTAAAATCATAATTCATATCAAATTCATACAATTTAGCAGATATATAATTTTGGAAAATAGAAAACATGTAATTTAAATCATTATTCATACAATTCAAATTATTTATTAATGGTATGCAATAAAAAATAGCAATCTAAAGAAGAAGAAAAATAAGATAAAGGAAGAAGAGAAGGAAAAACATAGGAAATATTATAAAAAATTAGTATTCATCAAGAGTTATTAAATAATAATAGTAGTACGTTGTTGGGGGATTGGGGGGAATGGGAATCTTTTAAATATTTCTATCAATTTAAATATAAGTAATTTATAAATTAAAAGTGATTTGTTAATACTTGTAATTAAAATGTTATAAGTAATACTATTTAAAAAGTAGATCTAAAAAGTGTAATACTAACCCTTAAATAGATGTGTGGCGTGATTTTTCCTAATATAAATCCCCCTGACCATTAATATATTAGGATAATATTGAAACTTGTAGAAGTTTTATTTGGGGTGCCGTGGGCCGTCATGTTGTGATGCCGCACGTAAGGTTTTTGTTGTTCTCTGTTTCTCTCTTTCTTTTCAAAATAAATAATTTTGTACTAAAAAGTGACAAATCCTATTAAATTATTTTAATAAACATGGGCCAAGTGGTATGAGATATTAAATAAAGGGAAAATTATGTGTATAAGCAAACATATACTAGTTAACTAGTTAATATAGTTATAGTTTTGTCTTAATTACAATTCGCGACCTACTTTTAGCTATAATTACGCGGCTCGAATTTTTAGTTTTGTATAATTTGGAATTTGTATAATATAATTTGTATAACTTTTGTATGATTCGAAATTTGTTTTGTCACGCCGCGAGCCTACACTCTGGACGTGGCTGACACTCGAGAACCATTACTGGCCCCAAGCGAACCCTTGTCCTGACTTACTTACTCAGCGGAAGACATAAACTTCAGAAATAACCTCACATAAAGAACTTATGAAAAATCTTAGAATGTTTTTAAAGAAAGCATTCAAACTAGCCAAAATGGCTACTCAAGTCTAATAGCAAAACATCTGAAATACAAAGCTAAAAGACTCATAACTAATTGTCTGACTATCTATGAAGCCTCTAAAACAACTGAGATGGATGTTGGGACAAACCCCACAACATCCTAATCAACTGATAATAAAACTGAAAGCAATAAAAAGGAGTCCTCCGGAATGCAAAGAGGCTCACCACTGACTCTGGAGTATGCACAAATACAGAAGTTATTGTATTCTTATATAAGTAAAAATACAAATAACTGTGTATATAAGAATACAATAACTTCTGTAGGAGTTTCTCTAATCAACAACCATCACACAAGAGCTATTGTAATGATACAACGTTTTGCCTCACGCTGCTAGGGCCGTCCTATACCTTGCCATGAGTATAGACCCTGAACTACAAAGTGGATCCACTAGTCTATGCTAAAAAACACTAAAGGAATCATCTAAAAAGTATGACCATTTTCTACCCATGGTGGCTACATGGTTTATGGGAGCTATGAGTTGTTTGAACTCTCCCCCATATTGGTGCTCAATACTACTCCCAAAAATATAATATTAGCTCTTATATTTAAAACATAATTCTTCTGTGATTTGAGATTAGTGCTAAAAAACTTAGCTCAAAGGCTATCTTGGAAATAAAAGTTTCCTCTCTTGCTTCATTTAGAAAGCGATTACTCTCTTCTGAAAACTAGCCCGAATGCTCTTTGGAAATCGAGGTGTCCTTTCTTGTTTAAATGTGAAAACATTTAAAAAGGAATACATAGTCCCCATATACTTTTGAAGAAATGAACTTCAAACTTTACTCTTTACTCTTTACTCTTTACTCATCTTTGAACTTTAAGTCTTAAAACAAAGTTAAAAGCAATTGCAAGAGACTTCTTGAAAAGACTCTAAGAACTTCCTACACTTGGCTCTTAACTTTCCATGAACTTGAAGTTATGGATTCAAGGTTGTAATTCATGTTTCTGGATGATTTCTAGATGTTTAGAAGTCATTTAGAGCAGTTAGAATCAATAGGAAGTATTAATACACTTTGGAAAGGCTTAAACGGACTGAATGACGAAAACTGGGTGAAAAATGACGATCCGGGTGCATTCTGGGTGTGCCGCGCCAGGCCCTAACTTTCCGGGGTTCACTTTGGGCGCATTGTAGGCGCGCCGCCCCAACCTCCTGGTGCTATGGGGGCGCAACGCGCCTGGCCCTCCCTAGGTGTGTCTGACGAGTTTTTTCACTCGTTTTCTGATCCTAAATCATTTTGGATCGATTCTTTTTCTCAATACTTTCTTAGATTCAGATACCCAACACCTGTACACTAGAATCTTACTCGAAACAACTTTTAACATCGCTAAGACGTCTCAAGAAAACCCATTAATCACATGTAAGTTCAGGAATGAAAACAATTCAAGAACACAACTCAAGAACATCAAATTCTAACTCTTTTTGGATGAAAATCGCTGAATTAAACATGATTGGTGCGTGGGTAAATGGACCCAACGCTATGTGATCTCACATACCTTGTAGGGATCACCCCCGACGAAATCCACAAGCTAATCTCGACGAATCTTGAACGAATCTTGAACGTTCTTCTCCTTTCTCCTATTTTCTCCTTTCTCCAAGCCCTAGCGTGAAATTCACTTTTCTAAAACTGACCAAAATCTGACTTTACTCCAATTAAACTCCTAAAAACAAATTAATTAAGTTGGGTAAGGAAAAGACCAAACTACCCTTCCAAAATCCGGATTGGACTTTCCTTATCCTAACAACACAACTTCCAGAAGGCATAACTTACTCATACTCGGAATCGCGCAAACTTGGCGGCGTTGGAAAGATCATTCCAAGATATTTCCAACCATATCTGTAAGTACAATCTTGAGCTAAGAATTATGACCGCTTGAAGTTGACCAAAACTCAACTTTTCATAACTTAAACAAATTTCCAGAATTTCATTATTTCCAAAAATGACTATTTCCAGTTCTTAGCTTCTTCCTAGCTATTTCAAATTGCGAGATGTTACAATATCTCCCCCTTGGAAACATTCGTCCTCGAATGAGATTACTTCTTACTAGGCTAAGGGTGGTAATATCAAGTTCTAACACCAAACAAGCAAATGCAACAAACAACATGCTCATTCATAATTTAAAGAGTACTAAGAAGAAAATTAGTACCTTGGTCTGCATTTTCTCTGGATTCGAAGAGATGTGGATATCTCTTCTTTATATCCTCCTCAGCTTCCCAAGTAGCTTCCTCAACAAATTGGTTCATCCAAAGGACTTTGACTGATACTATCTCTTTTGTTCTCAACTTGCGAACTTGGCGATCTAGAATCTGAACAGAAATCTCCTCAATAAGATAAGCTATCCTTGATCCCAATATTTTCAGTTGGTATGATCAATGAAGGATCGTCCATGCATTTCTTCAACATAGAGATGTGAAATACTGGATGA
>NW_006239468.1:6768-8142 GCF_000226075.1 Solanum tuberosum
CACACAAGCCCTCAACATATCCTCTAAGGTTTGAATAGTGCGCTCCGCTTGCCCATTTGTCTGAGGATGAAAGGCAATACATAAGTTCACCTTTGAACCCAAGCCTTTTTGGAATGACTTCCAAAACTGTGCAGTAAATTGCGCACCTCTTTCTGAAATAATGGAGACCGAAACCCCATGAAGTTTTACCACCTCTTGAAGATACAACTTAGCATAATCTTCTGCCAAATGAGTAGTCTTTACTGGCAAAAAGTGGGCAGATTTTGTCATTCTATCGACAATCACCCAAATGGAATCATGTTGCCTGCGAGACCTTGGTAAACCTGTTATGAAATCCATATTGATCATCTCCCACTTCCATTCCGGAAGTTCTATAATCTAAGCCAAACCACCGGGCCTTTGGTGCTCTAGTACTTCAACTTGTTGTCAATTTGGGCACTTAGCAATAAATTCTGCAATGCCCTTCTTCATACTACTACACCAATAAACTTCTCTCAAATTGCGATACATCTTTGTGGAACCCAGATGAATGGAATATCTGGAGCTATGAGCTTCCTCCGTGATCTTCTCTTAGAGTTGATCCACTATTGGTACACACAATCTACCTTGATATCTCAATACGTCATCTCCCCCTTGTTCAAAAGCTAATACTTTTTTCTTATGAACATTTTCCTTCAATTCAAGCAAAATAGGGTCTTGGTCTTGCTTTTCCTTCACTTCTGACACTAATGAAGATTCAGCCTCATTCATCACCACTATTCCTCATTCTGTGGAATCCATTAGTCGGACTCCTAAGCGTGCAAGTCTATGCACATCTTTTGCTAACTCTCTCTTTTCATCCTCAACAGGGGTAGTACTACCCATAGACAACCTGCTTAAAGCATCAACAACAACATTAGTGTAACACCCCATACATTTCAACATGTATATGACTAAGTTAATAATGATGAAAGTATTTTAACTCGAGAAGTAAGGTGGTTATTAAGCTTAAATTTTAGAGTTGAGTGTTAACTTTAAATTAAAATATTAGAATTTGGAAAATGAGATAAAATAAGTGAGGTGCTTGCTTGACTAAATTAAGCTAGTAGGTGACAAGTAGGTGCATCACCTACTTAGACTTTTTGACCAACTTAATAAAAGTAAGTAGCTGCATCACCTGCCATAGCTATAGATTTAATAAGAAGAAGTAGCTGCATCACCTAGTTTGACATTTGAGCAGCTTAAAAATGGCCAAGTAGGTGGATCACCTACTTGGCAATTTGTGGACAAAAATGAAGAAGATAGAGGCGGTGGAGTGCCAACAATTATAGGGTCATATTTGGCTCATTTATATCTTAATGCTTGCATAGGAAAAAAGGAATTTCTCCCCAGCCC
>NW_006239468.1:8194-10159 GCF_000226075.1 Solanum tuberosum
GAATTTATCTCCAGCACTCTCTCTTTCCCTTAATGATTATCACAGCTACCTCAAAAATACTCCATGGGTTCTTGAAGAAACCCTCCTAATTTCCAGCTAAGGTAAGTAGAAACCTTATGGTTTAGCTTGATTGTCCTATGAGATTTAATGTTTTTCATGTTTAAATATGGTGTAGACCTTTCCCTAATTTGTCTGCTCATGTTTTCTTTGTTATTAAGAGAGTTTCTCTTCTTATTTTGTTAAGTGTGAAGGGTGATTAAACAACAATTTTCCATAATTTGAGGTAAGGTTATTGCCCCATTTTGTCTCACTATAGTATCAGATTGGGTGAGATTTCTCTATGTGTTATACTACAAATTCATGAAAAAAAAATCGGAAGCAGTGAGTCAAAGTTCTATTGATTATTTTAGAAAGGTTTGGGGCTGTCTATACGTGGTGAAGTTTGGAGAAGTACTGGGTGGATGGTTGGGTTTATTAGTGGTAAAAGGCATGATTTTTATTCCTATATATGGTAGTGAGAGTGTTGTTTGTAAGTATGAGGCCGTTGGGTGTTGAAACACCATTTATGAATTGTAGAGCTTTATGCCCGCTAGGTGTTCGACATAATGTCGTAGTGGTCCATTACTTGACCTATTGACCCGATTGTGATGTAATCAATATATTTTGTAGATTATCATTTGTAATATTGGCTAGCCTTAAGATAAAGTCATGTGAAATGTTTTAGGGAGGAAATGAAGATACACCATTTGAATTGTGGGTTGTGTGGGCGTGCTGGCCCTTAGGTGTGTATTTACTGTTCTGGATGTTGTAAATCCCAAGTAGTGTCAGATGACCTCATGGGAAGGTCATTAATGGTGTAAACATGGTGATAAAGGAATTAGTGAAAAGAACACCCATTAGTAGAGGGGTTTTGAGCTTGCTGCCTGACTACAATTTTGGTAAGTCGAAGTGATCCAACCCTGTTTATTAGCTGTTAATATTAGCTTTATTACTTACCATTAATGCAGAGTAACGCCTCAAAGGAAAGGTTGATTCATGGTACCACATAGTATTGGTCGGGAGACAAGGTATGTAAGGCTATTTGATCTCCTATCTTTTGGCATGAAGTTCTATATTCTGTGTACCAACAAATTGAGATCTTTAAGTTATCCTAATGGTAAAAGATACAATGTGAGGGTGTACAATCTCCAATGTAGCTAATGGTCTTCCTTATACAGTCCAAGTTCTCAAAATATGTTAGACTACTTCTATACGTCTTCATTATCCAATAGTGGTGTGTTTAATCTTCTAAGTACTAGTTGACAAATGTACTTTAAACATTAAGTTTCATGAGTTATCCACCAAGTCAAATGAAGTTCATTGAGTCAATTAGATCCTACATTATACATGTTATAGGTTTTTATATGTCAGATGCATATTATGTCCATTGTTCATTTTATGTCCCCTTACATGGAACCCTTATTTGGGTTCTGTCACGGGCTTCATTAGTTTGGATGTTTATGCACTCTTTCATTTGATATCGTATACCAAGTGTGTGGTTATCATAGCATCTTATATAGTCCTTGCCTCTACATTTGAAAAGTTACAGTCTCTACTAAGTGCTAAGTTATCGTCTACCCCCATGCGAAATGTCCAAACATGTTTTAAATGAAGCATCTTGTAACAAGAATTACTTGCTAGCCTGCTATACATCTTAAGGAATCATTTACTACTTGTAAGGTAGTTGCCACACACCTTCGTGGATCATCTGTATATGTTCTTTGTGCCCAAATGACGTTCACGAGTCATATAAGTTCCTAAGTAGCACAACAAAGTTACATTTTCTTCCTATATTATTGTTTTCTGCCTCAATTATTTATCCACATGTCCACATCACTAGTATATAGTCCTAAATCTCAAAAGAATCATGAACGTCAAAAGAACAATCTCAAAGATTAAAAAGACAAGGTAAAGTGAATCTATATA
>NW_006239468.1:10403-15280 GCF_000226075.1 Solanum tuberosum
GCATGGGTCGATCCCGATTTGTATATTTATGAGGACCGCATCCCAGGGGTTAAAATGCCTAACATGGTTCATCCTTTCCTACCACTGATCAGCTGGTCATTGTGTCACATTCTACAAAGTCTATAAAGAAAAGATGAGTAAACTTAAAGCCAAGAATGTAATGTACATGATTCCCCAAGTATAACCAAAAATGTAATGTACATGATTTCACAAGTATAAGCAAAGGTGAATGTAATGTACATGATTCCTCAAGTATAAGCAGAGGTGAATGTAAGGTTTGTGATTCCACAAGTATAATCAAAGGTTGTCTCTTATCTTATCTATACAGAATATTTGTGCATTTGTACCTGATTTCAGTTGAGCTCTTATTTTACATATGGTTACTTTATGCCTCACATATTCAGTACATTCTTTTGTACTGACGTCCCTTCTGGGGGGATGTTGTTTTCATGCCACAGGTACATGTACTCAAGCTAATAAAATCTCTCAACATAAGCATAGGATACTCAACTACCTTTGGTGAGCTCCAGGTTGCTTCAAGGCTTTGCCAAGTCTCTAGTATATTTTTGAGATTATATATTAGTTAAGGGGTATGATGGGGTCATGTTCCGTTAGAAAATAAGTGTCTATCTTTTAGAGGCTTTGTAGACCAATGTCAAAGTGAAGCGTGATTATGTCTTGTTTTCTAGTAATTAAGGCCTCAACGACCAATCAAGTATATCTATTTTGGGCCTTATCTATGTTGGTATTTTATCAGGGTATTTTACGTTTACTCATCAAAGATTTATAACTTTATTTGTTGCATGTATGATAAGCAAGAGTTATATGTTGGTTCTCTCGGGCCTTTTAGGGCATCGGGTGCCTGTCCGTCTCAATGGGACTTGGGGCTTGACAATTAGCCTTACCTGGGTGGTAAGGAATACTCATGTCATAATCCTTGAGTAATTCTAGCCACCTCCTTTGTTTGAGATTAAGCTCTTTCTGAGTGAACACATATTGAAGACTCTTGTGATCAGTGAATACATCAACATGAACACCATACAAATAATGATGCCATATCTTCAAAGAGAATACTACAACAACCAACTCCAAGTCATGGGTTGGGTAGTTCTTCTCATGAACTTTCAATTGTCTGGAGACATTTGTCATTCTGCATTAACACACAACCCAAACCAACTCTAGATGCATCACAATATACAACAAAGCCTTGTGTACCTTTTGGTAAGGTCAACACTAGGGCAATAGTCAACCTCTTTTTCAATTCCTGAAAGCTTTTCTCACAAGCTTCAGAGCATTAAAATTTAATTGTCTTCTGAGTTAACTTGGTCAAAGGGGATTAAATGGACGAAAACCCCTCTACAAACCTTCTATAATAGCCATTATTTTTTATTTGAGTTTAGAGTCTTAGTTTTTTTTATTTAACCTGGGACTTTCCTATATTTTATACTTTCCTCGAATTCAACTCTTGTAACTAAACCGTTCTATACTCAATTAAGGACCAAGAAACTCCTAATATCAGTTGGAGAAGTGGGTCTAGGCCAATTCTGCACTGCCTCAATTTTTTGAGTATCAACTTTAGTTCACTCTCCAGACACAATGTGGCCTAGGAATGCCACAGACTCAAGCCAAAAATCATATTTAGAGAACTTAGCATATAACTCCTTATCTTTCAAAGTCTGAAGAACTATTCTGAGATGACTAGCATGATCTTCTTCATTCCTTGAATAGATTAGTATGTCATCAATGAAGACGATAACAAACATATCTAAAATAAGGTTTGAACACTCTATTCATAAGGTCTATGAACACTGCAGGTGCATTAGTTAAACCTAACGACATGACTATAAACTCATAATGACCATAACGGGTCATGAATGTTGTCTTGGGAATATCGCATTCCCTTACTTTCAACTGATGGTAACCTGATCTGAGGTCTATTTTTGAAAAACAACAAGCACCCTGAAGCTAATCGAAAAGATCATCAATCCTCGAAAGGGGATACTTGTTCTTAATAGTAGCCTTGTTCAACTGACGGTAGTCTATACACATCCTAAGGGAACCATCTTTCTTTCTCACAAGTAAGACCGGAGCGCCCTAAGGTGAGACACTTGGTCGAATAAAGCCCTTATGTAATAGATCATTTAACTGCTCTTTAAGCTCTTTCAATTCTACTAGTGCCATTCTATATGGCGGAATGGATATAGGACGAGTATCTGGGAGAATATCTATACCGAAGTCTATATCTCTCTCAGGAGGGACTCCGGGAAGATCATTAGGAAATACTTCTCGGAACTCTTTTACTACTGGAACTGACTGAATAAGAGGTATCTCAACACTTAAGTCATTAACTCAGACTAATGATAGACACACCCCTTCGAAACTAACTTTCTTGCCTTAAGGTATGAATTGAAACGACCCTTAGGCACTGTTGAAGTACTTTTCCACTTTAAGATTGGCTCATTTGGAAACTGAAACTTGACTACTCGAGTCCTACAATCAACTGAGGCATAACAGGTGTGAAGCCAGTCCATACCAAGAATGACATCAAAATCTACCATGTGTAATTCGACTAAATCGGCCATGGTACTCTTATGATTGACGGAAATGGGACAATCACGATAGACTCTCTCTACTAGAATAGACTCACCAACAGGTGTAGAAACACTAAATGGTTCACTAAGTTGCTCAGGAATAAAATCAAAATTCATAGCAACATATGGAGTTACAAAAGATAAACTCGCTCCTGGATCTAGCAAAGCATAAACAGTAAAGTCAAAGACTTGGATCATACCAGTGACAACATCTGGTGAATCATCTTGCTCTTGGCGACTGTTGATAGCATATAAGCGGTTTGTTCCTCCGCCAGTACCGGAAGTAGCCCCTCTAGGTGCAGCTCTGTCTGGTGGAGCAACTGAAGAAGACTGGGCTTTATTGCCTCAATTACCATTACCTTGCCTGTTCTTTGGTCACTCTCGCATGAAATGCCCATTCTGACCATACTTGAAACAACCAGTAGAGCCCTCACGACAAGTACCTGAGTGGTTCCTACCACACTTGGCGCAGACAGGAGGCTTACTACCCCCTTACGCCACCCTACCCTGAGAATAGGCAGGTTTAGCTCTGGAATTTTGACTATTGTACTCACCTTTGTTCTTAGGTGCAGGTGCACTAGTAGATGATGGAGCAGGTCCCTTCTGTTTTTGTTGAAAAGATGACCTATTGGCATTACTCTTCTGCTGCCCGGACTTATTCCCTATCTTGGCTCTCTTGTTCTTAAACTCTTCTCTATCCCTTAGCTTCTCTTCCTCAACCTTCTACACATAAACCATTAACCTCGATATATACATGTCCCCAATTAGCATAACAGCCCTACCTTCCTTACTCGACATACGAGACAGCCCAGCAGCAAACAATCTCATTCTACTCCTCATGTCCGCAACCATCTCCGGAGCATAACGGGATAGTTGGGTGAACTTCAACCCATACTCATGAACACTTAGCGACTCCTATTTAAGAATTCTCGTACCTTATCCTCCTTCAGTTTCTCGGGGGAAAAAACGCCCCAAGAAAGCCTCTTCAAAACAAGCCCAACTCGCAGGTGGTGCATTCTCAGCTCTACCCTCTTTCCATTGGTCAAACTAAGTCCTAGCAACATTCTTCAGTTGATATGCAGCTAGTTCAACTCGCTCCGTATCGACAACAACATGCATGACCTCATATACCTCCTTCAGTTCCTCAATAAAATTCTCCGGATCCTCAGTAGTGCTCGAACTCATGAAACTTGGAGGGTTCATCCTCAAGAACTAACGAATCGTTGAAGTGTCAGCCCCTTCTTGTCGAGCTCCTCTTTGTTGCCCAACCTAGTTAGTTACATCTTGACTCAACATTCTAATTGTTTCTCTAAACTCAGCGTTAGTGAGTTCCCCTCGAGGTTGCACTTCAGGAACATTTGGTAACTCTTTCTCCTCAACATTACGCCTAGCAGTGCGACCTCTGACAACTTTTTGTGGAGGCATGATTATCTGAAAACACGCGCAAGCAAGAATTAGAAGGAAATTTTTAGAGATCAAACTCTAACGCATGAAATGAGTGTGAAAGAAGAGAGAAATTTTCCTAAGTGTTGCAGACTCCTAATTATAGATGTGGCGCGCTTCACATCGATAACCAGGACTCTACAGACACGGCTTCATAGACTCCCTAGGACTTGAACTCTATGCTCTGATACCAAGTTTGTCACGCCCCGAGCCTACACCCCCGACGTGGCTGGCACTCAAGAATCATTGCTGGCTCCAAGCGAACCCTTGGCCTGGCTTACTTACTCAGCGGAAGACTTAAACTTCAGAAATAAACATACATAAAGAACTTATGAAAAATCTTAGAATGTCTTTAAAGAAAGCATTCAAACTAGCCAAAATGGCTACTCAAGTCTCATAGCAAAACATCTGAAATACAAAGCTAAAAGACTCATAACTAATCGTCTGACTATCTATGAAACATCTAAAACAACTGAGATGGATGTTGGGAAAAACCCCACAACATCCTAATGAACTGATAATAAAATTGAAAGCAATAAAAAGGAGTCCTCTAGAATGCTCAATTGGATCAACGGTGCGCTGGATGCCGATCTTAGTTACCTGTATCTGCATCATAAGACGATGCAGGCCAACTGGCCTCAGTACATTAAATGTACGAGTATGCGAGTTGGAATGTTAAATACAACATATGCTTGAAAGGAATATGAAGAACTTACCTGGCTCAACTCAACTCAACATGACTGAACTCATTTCAATATAAAACAGTTTAAAACAAGTGCAATAAAAAAAAAGTTGTTTAAAAATATGATGTCAACTCTGTGTGTATGCAAGGATACAACATAA